>NC_054486.1:110892553-111192553 GCF_017639515.1 Carcharodon carcharias
TAAACTCCTCCCTCTCACACTCCTCACTCACTCCTCCCTCTCACTCCTCCCTCACAATCCTCCTTCACACACTCACCCCTCACCCAAGCCTCCCTCACACACTCTTCCCTTACACTCTCCTCCCTTACACACTCCTCCCTCACACACTCTTCCCTCACTCCTCCTGCACACTACTCCTTCTCACACTTCTCCTCCCTTGACCCTCACACACTCCTCCTCACACACTCCTCCTTCACACGCTCCTCCCTCACACACTCGTCCCTCACATTCCACCTCTCACATTCATCCCTCTAACAATCCTCCCTCACACTCCTCCCTCACACTCCGCCCTCACACACTCCTCACTCAAACACTCCTCCCTCACCCACTCCTCCCTCACACTCATCCCTCACACTCCTCCCTCACACACTCCTCCCTCACACTCCTCCCTCACACTCCGCCCTCACACACTCATCCCTCAATCTCCTCCCTCTCACACTCCTCCCTCTCACACTCCTCCCTCACACTCTTCCCTCTCACACTCCTCCCTCAAACACTTCTACCTCTCACAATCCTCCGTCTCACAGTCATCCCTCAAACTCCACCCTCTCTCACTCATCCCTCACACACTCCTCCCTCACACTCCTCCCTCACACTCCTCCCTCTCAAACTCCTGCCTCACACACTCCTCCCTCACACTCCTCCCTCTCACACTCCTCCCTCAAACACTTCTCCCTCTCACAATCCTCCCTCACACACTCATCCCTCAATCTCCTCCCTCTCACACTCCTCCCTCTCACACTCCTCCCTCACACTCCTCCCTCACATTCTCCTCCCTCAAACTCCTCCCTCTCACACTCCTCCCTTACTCCACCCTCTCACCCCTCCCTCACAATCCTCCCTCACACACACCCCTTACACAATCCTCCCTCACACACTCTTCCCTTACACACTCCTCCCTCACTCCTCCTGCACACTACTCCTTCTCACACTTCTCCTCCCTTGACCCTCTCACACACCTCCCTCACACAATCCCACCTCTCACAATGCTCGTTCACTCCTCCCAAACACTGCTCCTTACACACTCCTTCTTCACACACTCCTCCCTCACACACTCGTCCCTCACATTCCACCTCTCACATTCATCCCTCTCACAATCCTCCCTCACACTCCTCCCTCACACTCCGCCCTCACACACTCCTCACTCAAACACTCCTCATTCAAACACTCCTCCCTCCCTCTCCTCCCTCTCACATTCCTCCCTCACACACTCCACCCTCAAACACTCCTCCCTCACACTCCTACCTCACACACTCCACCCGCACACTCCTCCCTCTCACAATCCTCCCTCTCAAACTCAACCCTCACACTCCTCCCTCACACACTCCTCCCTCACACTCCTCCCTCACACTCCTCCCTCACCCTCTCTTCCCTCACACTCGTCCCTCACACTCCTCCCTCACACAATCCTCCCTCACACACTCTTCCCTTACACACTCCTCCCTTACACACTCCTCCCTCACACACTCCTCCCTCACTCCTCCTGCACACTACTCCTTCTCACACTTCTCCTCCCTTGACCCTCACACACACCTCCCTCACACACTCCCACCTCTCACAATGCTCGCTCACTCCTCCCAAACATTCCTCCTCACACACTCCTCCTTCACACACTCCTCCCTCACACACTCGTCCCTCACATTCCACCTCTCACATTCATCCCTCTCACAATCCTCCCTCACACTCCTCCCTCACACTCCGCCCTCACACACTCCTCACTCAAACACTCCTCCTTCAAACACTCCTCCCTCACTCTCCTCCCTCTCACATTCCTCCCTCACACACTCCACCCTCAAACACTCCTCCCTCACACTCCTACCTCACACACTCCACCCGCACACTCCTCCCTCTCACAATCCTCCCTCTCAAACTAAACCCTCACACTCCTCCCTCACCCACTCCTCCCTTACACTCGTCCCTCACACTCCTCCCTCACACACTCCTCCCTCACACTCCTCCCTCACACTCCGCCCTCACACACTCATCCCTCAATCTCCTCCCACTCACACTCCTCCCTCTCACATTCCTCCCTCACACTCCTCCCTCACATTCTCCTCCCTCAAACTCCTCCCTCTCACTCCTCCCTCACAATCCTCCCTCGCACACTCAACCCTCACACAATCCACCCTCACACACTCCTCCCTTACACACTCCTCCCTCACACACTCCTCCCTCACTCCTCCTGCACACTATTCCTTCTCACACTCCTCCTCCCTTGACCCTCACACACTCCTCCCTCACACACTCCCACCTCTCACAATGCTCGCTCACTCCTCCCAAACACTCCTCCTCACACACTCCTTCTTCACACACTCCTCCCTCACACACTCGTCCCTCACATTCCACCTCTCACATTCATCCCTCTCACAATCCTCCCTCACACTCCTCCCTCACACACTCCTCACTCAAACTCTCCTTCAAACTCTCCTCGCTCACTCACCTCCCTCTCACATTCCTCACTCACACACTCCACCCTCAAACACTCCTCCCTCACACTCCTATCTCACACACTCCACCCGCACACTCCTCCCTCTCACAATCCTCCCTCTCAAACTCATCCCTCACACACTGCCCTCACATACTCCTCCCCCACACACACTCCTCACTCAAACACTACTCCCTCACACTCCTCCTTCAAACACTCCTTCTGCTAACTCCTCCCTCAAACACCTCCCTCTCACACTCCTCCCTCACTCCTCCCTCTCACTCCTCCCTCACAATCCTCCCTCACACACTCACCCCTCACCCAAGCCTCCCTCACACACTCTTCCCTTACACACTCCTCCCTGACACACTCCTCCCTCACACACTCCTCCCTCACTCCTCCTGCACACTACTCCTTCTCACACTTCTCCTCCCTTGACCCTCACACACTCCTCCTCACACACTCCTCCTTCACACACTCCTCCCTCACAGACTCGTCCCTCACATTCCACCTCTCACATTCATCCCTCTCACAATCCTCCCTCACACTCCTCCCTCACACTCAGCCCTCACACACTCCTCACTCAAACACTCCTCCTTCAAACACTCCTCCCTCACTCCCCTCCCTCTCACATTCCTCCCTCACACACACCACCCTCAAACACTCCTCCCTCACACTCCTACCTCACACACTCCACCCGCACACTCCTCCCTCTCACAATCCTCCCTCTCAAACTCAACCCTCACACTCCTCCCTCACCCACTCCTCCCTCACACTTGTCCCTCACACTCCTCCCTCACACTCCTCCCTCACACTCCGCCCTCACACACTCATCCCTCAATCTCCTCCCTCTCACACTCCTCCCTCTCACACTCCTCCCTCACACTCCTCCCTCTCAAACACCTGCCTCACACACTCCTCCCTCACACTCCTCCCTCTCACACTCCTCCCTCAAACACTTCTCCCTCTCACAATCCTCCCTCTCACAGTCATCCCTCAAACTCCAACCTCTCTCACTCCTCCCTCACACACTCCTCCCTCACACTCCTCCCTCACACTCCTCCCTCTCAAACACCTGCCTCACACACTCCTCCCTCACACTCCTCCCTCTCACACTCCTCCCTCAAACACTTCTCCCTCTCACAATCCTCCCTCACACACTCATCCCTCAATCTCCTCCCTCTCACAATCCTCCCTCACACACTCACCCCTCACACAATCCTCCCTCACACACTCTTCCCTTACACACTCCTCCCTCACTCCTCCTGCACACTACTCCTTCTCACACTTCTCCTCCCTTGACCCTCACACACACCTCCCTCACACAATCCCACCTCTCATAATGCTCACTCACTCCTCCCAAACACTCCTCCTCACACACTCCTTCTTCACAATCTCCTCCCTCATACACTCGTCCCTCACATTCCACCTCTCACATTCATCCCTCTCACAATCCTCCCTCACACTCCTCCCTCACACTCCGCCCTCACACACTCCTCACTCAAACACTCCTCCTTCAAACACTCCTCCCTCACTCTCCTCCCTCTCACATTCCTCCCTCACACACTCCACCCTCAAACACTCCTCCCTCACACTACTACCTCATACACTCCACCCGCACACTCCTCCCTCTCACAATCCTCCCTCTCAAACTCAACGCTCACACTCCTCCCTCACCCACTCCTCCCTCACAGTCGTCCCTCAAACTCCTCCCTTACACTCCTCCCTTACACACTCCTCCCTCAAACACTCCTCCCTCTCACAATCCTCCCTCACACACTCATCCCTCACACACTGCCCTCACATACTCCTCCCTCACACACTCCTCACTCAAACACTACTCCCTCACACTCCTCCTTTAAACACTCCTTCTGCTAACTCCTCCCTCAACACTCCTCCCTCAAACACACTTCCCTCACACACTCCTCCCTCACACTCCTCCCTTACACACTCCTCCCTCAAACACTCATCCCTCTCACAATCCTCCCTCACACACTCATCTGTCACACACCTCCCTCACACACTCCTCCCTCAAACTCCTGCCTCCCTCATTCCTCCCTCACACACTCCTCACTCAAACACTCCTCCCTCACACTCCTCCTTCAAACAATCCTCCTGCTAACTCCACCCTCAAACACTCCACCCTCACACACTCCACCCGCACATTCCTCCCTCTCACAATCCTCCCACTCAAACTCATCCCTCACACTCCTCCCCCACACACTCCTCCCTCACACTCATCCCTCACACTCATCCCTCACACTCCTCCCTCACACACTCCTCGCTCACACTCGTCCATCACACTCCTCCCTCATACTCCTCCCTTACACACTCCTCCCTCAAACACTGCTCCCTCTCACAATCCTCCCTCACACACTCATCCCTCACACACCTCCCTCACACACTCCTCCCTCAGACTCCTGCATCTCTCACTCCTCCCTCACACACTCCTCACTCAAACACTACTCCCTCACACTCCTCCTTCAAACACTCCTCCTGCTAACTACTCCCTCAAACACTCCTCCCTCAAACACTCCTCCCTCACACACTCATCCCTCACACACTCCTCCCTCACACACTCGTCCTTCACATTCTACCTTTCACATTCATCCCTCTCACAATCCTCCCTCACACTCCTCCCTCACACTCCTCCCTCACACTCCTCCCTCACACTCACCTCCCTCACACACCTGCCTCACTCTCCTCCCTCTCACACTCCTCCCTCACACACTCCTCACTCAAACACTCCTCCCTCACTCTCCTCCCTCTCACACTCCTCCCTCACACACTCCACCCTCGAACACTCCTCCCTCACACTCCTACCTCACAAACTCCTCCCGCACACTCCTCCCTCTCACAATCCTCCCTCACACTCCACCCTCTCACACTCCTCCCTCAAACACTCCTCCCTCTCACAATCCTCCCTCTCACAGTCATCCCTCACCCTCTCACACTCATCCCTCACACACTCCTCCCTCACACTCCTCCCTCACACTCCTCCCTCACACACTCCTCCCTCACACTCCTCCCTCTCAAACTCCTGCCTCACACACTTCTCCCTCTCACAATCCTCCCTCACACACTCATCCCTCAAACTCCACCCTCTCACACTCCTCCCTCACAATCCTCCCTCAAATACTCCTCCCTCACACTCCGCGCTCACACACTCCTCCCTCAATCTCCTCCCTCTCACACTCCTCCCTCTCACACTCCTCCCTCACACTCCTCCCTCACATTCTCCTCCCTCAAACTCCTCCCTCTCACACTCCTCCCTCTTCCTCCATCTCACTCCTCCCTCACAATCCTCCCTCACACACTCACCCCTCACACAATCCTCCCTCACACACTCTTCCCTTACACACTCCTCCCTTACACACTCCTCCCTCACACACTCCTCCCTCACTCCTCCTGCACACTACTCCTTCTCACACTTCTCCTCCCTTGACCCTCACACACTCCTCCCTCACACACTCCCACCTCTCACAATGCTCGCTCACTCCTCCCAAACACTCCTCCTCACACACTCCTCCTTCACACACTCCTCCCTCACACATTCATCCCTCACATTCCACCTCTCACATTCATCCCTCTCATAATCCTCCCTCACACTCCTCCCTCACACTCCTCCCTCACACACTCCTCAATCAAACACTCCTCCTTCAAACACTCCTCCCTCACTCTCCAGCCTCTCACAATCCTCCCTCACACACTCCACCCTCAAACAATCCTTCCTCACACCCCTATCTCACACACTCCTCCCGCACACTCCTCCCTCTCACATTCCTCCCTCTCAAACTCATCCCTCACACTCCTCCCTCACACTCTCCTCCCTCACACTCGTCCCTCACACTCCTCACTCACACTCCTCCCTCAAACACTCCTCCCTCAAACACTCCTCCCTCTCACAGTCCTACCTCACACACTCATTCCTCACACACCTCCCTCACACACTCCTCCCTCACACACTCCTCACTCACACTCGTCCCTCACACTCATCCCTCACACACTCCTCGCTCACACTCATCCATCACACACCTCCCTCATACTCCTCCCTTACACACTCCTCCCTCAAACACTCCTCCCTCTCACAATCCTCCCTCACACACTCATCACTCACACACCTCCCTCACACACTCCTCCCTCAAACACTCCTCCCTCTCACAATCCTCCCTCACACACTCATTCTTCACACACCTCCCTCACACACTCCACCCACTCAAACTCATCCCTCACACTCCTCCCCCACACACTCCTCCCTCACACTCGTCCATCACACTCATCCCTCACACTCCTCCCTCACACACTCCTCACACACACTCGTCCATCACACTCCTCCCTCATACTCCTCCCTTACACACTCCTCCCTAAAACACTCCTCCCTCTCACAATCCTCCCTCACACACTCATTCCTCACACACCTTCCTCACACACTCCTCCCTCACACACTCCTCACTCACACTCATCCCTCACACTCATCCCTCACACTCCTCCCTCACACACTCCTCGCTCACACTCATCCATCACACTCCTCCCTCATACTCCTGCCTTACACACTACTCCCTCAAACTCCTGCATCTCTCACTCCTCCCTCACACAGTCCTCACTCAAACACTACTCCCTCACACTCCTCCTTCAAACACTCCTCCTGCTAACTACTCCCTCAAACATTCCTCCCTCAAACACTCCTCCCTCACACACTCCCTCTCACACTCCTCCCTCACACTCCTCCCTCAAACACTCCTCCCGCACACTCCTCCCTCTCACAATCCTTCCTCACACACTCATCCCTCATACTCTCCTTCACCTCACACTCCTCCCTCACACACTCCTCCCTCTCACACTCCTCCCTCACACACTCCTCACTCAAACAGCACTCCCTCACATTCCTCCCTCACACTCCGCCCTCACGCTCCTCCCTCACATTGCTCCCTCTCACACTCCTCCCTCAAACACTCCTCCCTCTCACAATCCTCCCTCACACTCATTCCTCAGACACCTCCCTCACACACTCCTCCCTCACACACTCCTCACTCAAACACTACTCCCTCACACTCATCCCTCACACACTCCTCCCTCACACACTTGTCCCTCACATTCTACCTCTCACATTCATCCCTCTCACAATCCTCCCTCACACTCCTCCCTCACACTCCTCCCTCACACTCACCTCCCTCACACACCCCTCCCTCACTCTCCTCCCTCTCACACTCCTCCCTCACACACTCCTCACTCAAACACTGCTCCTTCAAACACTCCTCCCTCACTCTCCTCCCTCTCACACTCCTCGCTCACATACTCCACCCTCAAACACTCCTCCCTCACACTCCTACATCACAAACTCCTCCCGCACACTCCTCCCTCTAACACTCCTCCCTCAAACACTCCTCCCTCTCACAATCCTCCCTCTCACAGTCATCCCTCAAACTCCACCCTCTCTCACTCCTCCCTCACACACTCCTCCCTCACACTCCTCCCTCAAACTCCTCCCTCACACACTCCTCCCTCAGACTCCTCCCTCTCAAACACCTGCCTCACACACTCCTCCCTCACACTCCTCCCTCTCACACTCCTCCCTCAAACACTTCTCCCTCTCACAATCCTCCCTCACACACTCCTCCCTCAAACATTCCTCCCTCACACTCCTCCCTCAAATACTCCTCCCTCAAACTCCTCCCTCTCACACTCCTCCCTCACTCCTCCCTCTCACTCCTCCCTCACAATCCTCCCTCACACACTCACCCCTCACACAAGCCACCCTCACACACTCTTCCCTTCCACAGTTCTAACTTACACACTCCTCCCTCACACACTCCTCCCTCACTCCTCCTGCACACTACTCCTTCTCACACTTCTCCTCCCTTGACCCTCACACACACCTCCCTCACACACTCCCACCTCTCACAATGCTCGCTCACTCCTCCCAAACACTCCTCCTCACACAATCCTCCTTCACACACTCCTCCCTCACACACTCGTCCCTCACATTCCACCTCTCACATTCATCCCTCTCACAATCCTCCCTCACACTCCTCCCTCACACTCCGCCCTCACACACTCCTCACTCAAACACTCCTCCTTCAAACACTCCTCCCTCACTCTCCTCCCTCTCACATTCCTCCCTCACACACTCCACCCTCAAACACTCCTCCCTCACACTCCTACCTCACACACTCCACCCGCACACTCCTCCCTCTCACAATCCTCCCTCTCAAACTCAACTCTCACACTCCTCCCTCACCCACTCCTCCCTCACACTCCTCCCTCACACTCCTCCCTCACACACTCCTCCCTCACACTCCTCCCTCACACTCCTCCCTCACATTCTCCTCCCTCAAACTCCTCCCTCTCACACTCCTCCCTCACTCCTCCCTCTCACTCCTCCCTCACAATCCTCCCTCACACACTCACCCCTCACACAATCCTCCCTCACACACTCTTCCCTTACACACTCCTCCCCCACACACTCCTCCCTCACACACTCCTCGCTCACACTCGTCCCTCACACTCATCCCTCACACACACCTCGCTCACACTCGTCCATCACACTCCTCCCTCATACTCCTCCCTTACACACTCCTCCCTCAAACACTCCTCCCTCTCACAATCCTCCCTCACACACTCATCCCTCACACACCGCCCTCACACACTCCTCCCTCACTCCTCCTGCACACTACTCCTTCTCACACTTCTCCACCCTTGACCCTCACACACACCTCCCTCACACACTCCCACCTCTCACAATGCTCGCTCACTCCTCCCAAACACTCCTCCTCACACACTCCTTCTTCACACACTCCTCCCTCACACACTCGTCCCTCACATTCCACCTCTCACATTCATCCCTCTCACAATCCTCCCTCACCCTCCTCCCTCACACTCCGCCCTCACACATTCCTCACTCAAACACTCCTCCTTCAAACACTCCTCCCTCACTCTCCTCCCTCTCACATTCCTCCCTCACACACTCCACCCTCAAACACTCCTCCCTCACACTCCTACCTCACACACTCCACCCACACACTCCTCCCTCACCCACTCCTCCCTCACACTCGTCCCTCATACTCCTCCCTCACCCACTCCTCACTCACACTCGTCCCTCACACTCCTCCCTCACACACTCCTCCATTACACTCCTCCCTCACACTCCGCCCTCACGCACTCATCCCTCAATCTCCTCCCTCTCATACTCCTCCCTCTCACACTCCTCCCTCACACTCCTCCCTCACATTCTCCTCCCTCAAACTCCTCCCTCTCACACTCCTCCCTCATTCCTCCCTCTCACTCCTCCCTCACAATCCTCCCTCACACACTCAACCCTCACACAATCCTCCCTCACACACTCTTCCCTTACACACTCCTCCCTTACACACTCCTCCCTCACACACTCCTCCCTCACTCCTCCTGCACACTATTCCTTCTCATACTTCTCCTCCCTTGACCCTCACACACTCCTCCCTCACACACTCCCACCTCTCATAATGCTCACTCACTCCTCCCAAACACTCCTCCTCACACACTCCTCCTTCACACACTCCTCCCGCACACACTAGTCCCTCACATTCCACCTTCACATTCATCCCTCTCACAATGCTCCCTCACACTCCTCCCTCACACACTCCTCACTCAAACTCTCCTCCTTCAAACACTCCTCCCTCACTCTCCTCCCTCTCACATTCCTCCCTCACACACTCCACCCTCAAACACTCCTCCCTCACACTCTTTCCTCACACACTCCACCCGCACACTCCTCCCTCTCACAATTCTCCCTCTCAAACTCAACCCTCACACTCCTCCCTCACCTACTCCTCCCTCACACTCGTCCCTCACACTCCTCCCTCAAACACTCCTCCCTCTCACAATCCTCCCTCACACACTCATCCCTCACACACTGCCCTCACATACTCCTCCCTCACATACTCCTCACTCAAACACTACTCCCTCACACTCCTCCTTCAAACACTCCTTCTGCTAACTCCTCCCTTAAACACTCCTCCCTCAAACAGACTTCCCTCACACACTCCTCCCTCACACTCCTCCCTTACACAATCCTCCCTCAAACACTCCTCCCTCTCACAATCCTCCCTCACACACTCATATGTCACACTCCTCCCTTACACACTCCTCCCTCAAACACTCCTCCCTCTCACACTCCTCCCTCAAACACTCCTCCCTCACACTCCTCCTTCAAACACTACTCCTGCTAACTCCTCCCTCAAACACTCCTCCCTCACACACTCCACCCGCACACTCCTCCCTCTCACAATACTCCCTCACACACTCATCCCTCACACACTCCTCCCTCACACACTCCTCCCACTCAAACTCATCCCTCACACTCCTCCCCGACACACTCCTCCCTCACACTCCTCCCTCACACTCGTCCCTCAAACACTCCTCCCCCTCACAATCCTCACTCACATATTCATCCCTCACACACCTCCCTCACACACTTCGACCTCAAACTCCTCCCTCACACTCCTCCCTCACACACTCCTCCCTCACAATCCTCCCTCACACACCTCCCTCACACACTCCTCCCTCAAACTTCTCCCTCTCACACTCCTCCCTCTCACACTCCTCCCTCAAACACTCCTGCCCCTCACAATCCTCCCTCACATACTCACCCTCACACACCTCCCTCACACACTCTTCCCTCAAACTGCTCCCTCACACACTCCTCCCTCACACACTCATCCCTCACACTCCTCCCTTACACACTCCTCCCTCAAATACTCCTCCCTCTCACAATCCTCCCTCACACAATCGTCCCTCACACTCCTCCCTCACACACTTCTCCCTCAAACTCCTGCCTCCCTCACTCCTCCCTCACACACTCCTCAATCAAACACTACTCCCTCACACTCCTCCTTCAAACACTCCTCCTGCTAACTCCTCCCTCAAACACTCCTCCCTCAAACACTCCTCCCTCACACACTCCCGCTCACAATCCTCCCTCACACTCCTCCCTCACACACTCCTCCCGCACACTTCTCCCTCTCACAATCCTTCCTCACACACTCATCCCTCATACTCTCCTCCACCTCACACTCCTCCCTCACACACTCCTCCCTCTCACACTCCTCCCTCACACACTCCTCACTCGAACACTACTCCCTCACATTCCTCCCTCACACTCCTCCCTCACGCTCCTCCCTCACATTGCTCCCTCTCACACTCCTCCCTCAAACACTCCTCCCTCTCACAATCCTCCCTCACACACTCATTCCTCACACACCTCCCTCAAACACTCCTCCCTCACACACTCCTCACTCAAACACTACTCATTCACACTCATCCCTCACACACTCCCCCCTCACACACTCATCCCCCACATTCTACCTCTCACATTCATCCCTCTCACAATCCTCCCTCACACTCCTCCCTCACACTCCTCCCTCTCACACTCCTCCCTCACACACTCATCCCTCAATCTCCTCCCTCTCACACTCCTCCCTCTCACTCCTCCCTCACAATCCTCCCTCACACACTCACCCCTCACACAGTCCTCCCTCACACACTCCTCCCTCACACACTCCACCCTCACACTCCTCCCTCACATTGTCCTCCCTCTCAAACTCATCCCTCATACACTCCACCCTCACACTCCTCCCTCACATTGTCCTCCCACTCAAACTCATCCCTTACAATCCACCCTCACACACTCCTCCCTCACACTCCTCCCTCACATTGTCCTCCCTCTCAAACTCATCCCTCATACTCCTCCCTCACACTCCTCCCGCACACTCCTCCCTCTCACAATCCTCCCTCACACACTCATCCCTCACACACTCCTCCCTCACACACTCCTCCCACTCACACTCATCCCTCACACTCTTCCCCCACACACTCCTCCCTCACACTCGTCCCTCGCACTCCTCCCTCACAATCCTCCTTCACACACTCACCCCTCACACAGTCCTCCCTCACACACTCTTCCCTTACACACTCCTCCCTCACACACTCCTCCCTCACTCCTCCTGCACACTACTCCTTCTCACACTACTCCTCCCTTGACCCTCACACACACCTCCCTCACACACTCCCACCTCTCACAATGCTCGCTCACTCCTCCCAAACACTCCTCCTCACACACTCCTTCTTCACACACTCCTCCCTCACACACTCGTCCCTCACATTCCACCTCTCACATTCATCCCTCTCACAATCCTCCCTCACACTCCTCCCTCACACTCAGCCCTCACACACTCCTCACTCAAACACTCCTCCTTCAAACACTCCTCCCTCACTCTCCTCCCTCTCACATTCCTCCCTCACACACTCCACCCTCAAACACTCCTCCCTCACACTCCTACCTCACACACTCCACCCGCACACTCCTCCCTCTCACATTCCTCCCTCTCAAACTCAACCCTCACACTCCTCCCTCACCCACTCCTCCCTCACACTCGTCCCTCACACTCCTCCCTCACACACTCCTCCCTCACACTCCTCCCTCACACTCCACCCTCACACACTCATCCCTCAATCTCCTCCCTCTCACACTCCTCCCTCTCACACTCCTCCCTCGCACAATCCTCCCTCACACACTCATTCCTCACACACC
The DNA here is from genome assembly GCF_017639515.1 of Carcharodon carcharias. NCBI lineage: Eukaryota > Metazoa > Chordata > Chondrichthyes > Lamniformes > Lamnidae > Carcharodon > Carcharodon carcharias. Next base: position 110,905,582 of record NC_054486.1, read on the forward strand.
TCCCTCACACACTCCTCCCTCACACACTCCTCACTCAAACACTACTCCCTCACACTCCTCCCTCAAACACTCCTCCCTCTCACAATCCTCCCTCACACACTCATTCCTCACACACCTCCCTCACACACTCCTCCCTCACACACTCCTCACTCAAACACTACTTCCTCACACTCCTTCTTCAAACACTCCTCCTGCTAACTCCTCCCTAAAACACTCCTCCCTCAAACCCAATTCCCTCACACACACGCACACTCCTCCCTCACACACTCCTCCCGCACACTCCTCCCTCTCACAATCCTCCCTCACACACTCATCCCTTTCACACTCCTCCCTCACACACGCCTCCCACTCAAACTCATCCCTCACAGTCCTCCCCCACACACTCCTCCCTCACACATGTCCCTCACACTCATCCCTCACACTCCTCCCTCTCATATTCTTCCCTCAAACACTCCACCCCTCACAATCCTTCCTCACACACTCATCCCTCACACTCGTCCCTCACACCCGTCCCTCACACTCCTCCCTCTCACACTCTTCCCTCAAACACTCCACCTCTCACAATCCTTCCTCACACACTCATCCCTCATACTCTCCTCCACCTCACACTTCTCCCTCACACAATCCTCCCTCTCACACTCCTCCCTCACACACTCCTCACTCAAACACTACTCCCTCACACTCCTCCCTCACACTCCCTCTCACACTCCTCCCTCACACACTCCTCCCTCTCACAATCCTCCCTCACACACTCATCCCTCACACACTCCTCCCTCACACGCTCCTCCCACTCACACTCATCCCTCACACTCTTCCCCCACACACTCCTCCCTCACACTCGTCCCTCGCACTCCTCCCTCACACTCCTCCCTCTCACACTCTTCCCTCAAACACTCCACCCCTCACAATCCTTCATCACACAGTCATCCCTCATACTCTTCTCCACCTCACACTCCTCCCTCACACACTCCACCCTCGAACACTCCTCCCTCATACTCCTCCCGCTCAAACTCATCCCTTACAATCCTCCCTCACACACTCCTCCCTCTCACACCCCTCCCTCACTCCTTCCTCTCACTCCTCCGTCACAATCCTCCCTCACACACTCACCCCTCACACGCTCCTCCCTCACACACTCTTCCCTTACACTCTCCTCCCTTACACACTCCTCCCTCACACTTGTCCCTCACACTCCTCCCTCACAATCATCCCTTACACACTCCTCCCTCAAACACTCCTCCCTCTCACAATCCTCCCTCACACACTCATTCCTCACACACCTCCCTCACACACTCCTCCCTCACACACTCCTCACTCAAACACTACTCCCTCACACTCCTCCTTCAAACACTCCTCCTGCTCACTCCTCCCTCAAACACTCCTCCCTCAAACACTATTCCCTCACACACTCCTGCTCACACTCCTCCCTCACACTCTCCACCCGCACACTCCTCCCTCTCACAATCCTCCCTCACACACTCATCCCTCACACACTCCTCCCTCACACACTCCTCCCACTCAAACTCATCCCTCACACTCCTCCCCCACACACTCCTCCCTCACACTCGTCCCTCACACTCATCCCTCACACTCCTCCCTCACACACTCCTCGCTCACACTCGTCCATCACTCTCCTCCCTCATACTCCTCCCTTACACACTCCTCCCTCAAACACTCCTCCCTCTCACCATCCTCCCTCACACACTCATCCCTCACACACCTCCCTCACACACTCTCACTCAACACTACTCCCTCACACCTCCTCCTTCAAACACTTCCTCCTGCTAACTGCTCCCTCAAAACACTCCCTCCTCAAACACTCCTCCCTCACAAACTCCCACTCACAATCCTCCCTAACACTCCTCCCTCACACACTCCTCCCGCACACTCCTCCCTCTCACAATCCTCCTCACACACTCATCTCTCACAACTCACCCCTCACACACTCCTCCCTCTCAAACTCATCCCTAACAATCCTCCCTCACACACTCCTCCCTCACACTCGTCCCTCAAACACGCTCCCCCTCACAATCCTCACTCACATATTCATGCCTCCACACACCTTCCTCACACACTTCGACCTCAAACTCCTCCCTCACATCCTCCCTCACACACTCCTCCCTCATAATCCTCCCTCACCACTCCTCCCTCACACTCCTCCCTCACACACTCCTCCCTCACACACTCCTCTCCTCCCTCACACTCCTCCCTCAAACACTCCTCCCCTCACACTCCTCCCTCACATACATCCCTCTCACACTCCTCCCTCACACACACTCCTCCCTCAAACTCCTCCCTCACACTCCTCCCTCACACTCCTCCCTCACACTCCTCCCTCACACTCCTCCCTCACACTCCTCCCTCACACACTCCTCCTCTCACAACTCCCTCCCTCCTCACACTCCTCCCTCACACACTCCTCCTCCCCCTCACACTCCTCCCTCACACACTCATCCCTCACACACCTCCCTCACACACACTCAAACTCATCCCTCACACTCCTCCCTCACACACTCCTCCCTCACACATCCTCCCTCACCCTCCACACACCTCCCTCACACACTCCTCCCCCTCACACACTCCTCCCTCTCACACTCCTCCCTCACACACTCATCCCTCCACTCACACACTCCTCCCTCTAACACTCACCCTCACACACCTCCCTCACACACTCCTCCCTCACACTCCTCCCTCACACATTCCTCCCTCACACTCCTCCCTCACACTCCTCCCTCACCCACTCCTCCCTCACAATCCTCCCTCACACTCCTCCCTCACTCACTCCTCCATCAAACTCCTCCCTCTCACACTTCTCCATCTCACACTCCTCCCTCACACTGCTCCCTCACACACTCCTCCCTCACACTCCTCCATCACACTCCTCCCTCTCACATTCCTCCCTCAAACACTCCTCCCTCTCACAATCCTCCCTCACACCACTTATCCCTCACACACCTCCCTCACACACTCCTCCCTCAAATTCTTCCCTCTCACACTCCTCCATCTCACATGCCTCCCTCACACTCCTCCCTTACACACTCCTCCCTCACACTCCTCCCTCACACACTCCTCCCTCAAACACCTCCCTCCCACATTCCTCCCTCTCACACTCCTCCCTCACACACTCACCCCTCACACTCCTCTCTCACACTCCTCCCTCTCACATTCCTCCCTCAAACACTCCTCCCTCTCACAATCCTCCCTCACACATTCCTCCCTCACACTCCTTTCTCACACACACCTCCCTCAAACTCCTTCCTCTCACACTCCTCCCTCTAACATGCCTCCCTCACACTCCTCCCTCACACACTCCTCCCTCACACACTCCTCCCTCAAACGCCTGCCTCTCATGCTCCTCCTTCTCACACTCCTCCATCACACTCTCCTCCCTCACTCCTTGCTCACACTTCTCCCTCCCTCACTCCTCCCTCACGCACTCCTCCCTCGCACTCCTCCCTCACACTCCTCCTTCACACACTCCTCCCTCACACCTCCCTCTCACTCCTCCCTCTCAATCCTCCCTCACACACTCCTCCCTCACACTCCTCCCTCACACACTCTTCCCTCACTCTCACCTCCCTCACACACTCCTCCCTCTCACAATTCTCCCTCACTCCTCGCTCACACTCCTCCCTCCCTCACTCTTCCCTCAAACCCTCATCATTCACACACTCCTCCCTCACACACTCGTCCTTCACACACTTCTCCATCACACACTCCTCCCTCACACACTCCTCCCTCAAATACTATTCCCTCACACACGCCACCCTCACAAACTCCGCCCTTACACTCCTCCCGCTCACACTCCTCACTCACTCCACCCTTACACACTCATCGTTCACACACTCCTCCCTCACACACACCTCCCTCACACACTCCTCCCTCACACACCTCCCTCACACACTCCTCCTTCAAACACTCCTCCTGCTAACTGCTCCCTCAAAGACTCCTCCCTCAAACACTCCTCCCTCACAAACTCCCACTCACAATCCTCCCTAACACTCCTCCCTCACACACTCCTCCCGCACACTCCTCCCTCTCACAATCCTTCCTCACACACTCATCTCTCACAACTCCACCCTCACACACTCCTCCCTCTCAAACTCATCCCTAACAATCCTCCCTCACACACTCCTCCCTCACACTCGTCCCTCAAACACTGCTCCCCCTCACAATCCTCACTCACATATTCATCCCTCACACACCTCCCTCACACACTTCGACCTCAAACTCCTCCCACACACTCCTCCCTCACACTCCTCCCTCACACACTCCTCCTAACACATTCCTCCATCTCACACTCCTCCCTCAAACACTCCTCCCCTCACAATCCTCGCTCACATACATCCCTCACACACCTCCCTCACACACTCCTCCCTCAAAGTCCTCCCTCACACATTTCTCCCTCACACTCCTCCTTCACACTCCTCCCTCACAATCCTCCCTCACACTCCTCCCTCACACACTCCTCCCTCAAACTCCTCCCTCTCACACTCCTCCCTCAAACATTCCTGCCCCTCACAATCCTCCCTCACATACTCACCCTCACACACCTCCCTCACACACTCCTCCCTCACACTCCTCCTAACACATTCCTCCATCTCACACTCCTCCCTCAAACACTCCTCCCCTCACAATCCTCGCTCACATACATCCCTCACACACCTCCCTCACACACTCCTCCCTCAAAGTCCTCCCTCACACATTTCTCCCTCACACTCCTCCTTCACACTCCTCCCTCACAATCCTCCCTCACACTCCTCCCTCACACACTCCTCCCTCAAACTCCTCCCTCTCACACTCCTCCCTCAAACATTCCTGCCCCTCACAATCCTCCCTCACATACTCACCCTCACACACCTCCCTCACACACTCCTCCTTCACACTCCTCCCTCACACATTCCTCCCTCACACTCCTCCCTCACACTCCTCCCTCACCCACTCCTCCCTCACAATCCTCCCTCACACTCCTCCCTCACTCACTCCTCCCTCAAACTCCTCCCTCTCACACTTCTCCATCTCACACTCCTCCCTCACACTGCTCCCTCACACACTCCTCCCTCACACTCCTCCATCACACTCCTCCCTCTCACATTCCTCCCTCAAACACTCCTCCCTCTCACAATCCTCCCTCACACCACTTATCCCTCACACACCTCCCTCACACACTCCTCCCTCAAATTCTTCCCTCTCACACTCCTCCATCTCACATGCCTCCCTCACACTCCTCCCTTACACACTCCTCCCTCACACTCCTCCCTCACACACTCCTCCCTCAAACACCTCCCTCCCACACTCCTCCCTCTCACACTCCTCCCTCACACACTCACCCCTCACACTCCTCTCTCACACTCCTCCCTCTCACATTCCTCCCTCAAACACTCCTCCCTCTCACAATCCTCCCTCACACATTCCTCCCTCACACTCCTTTCTCACACACACCTCCCTCAAACTCCTTCCTCTCACACTCCTCCCTCTAACATGCCTCCCTCACACTCCTCCCTCACACACTCCTCCCTCACACACTCCTCCCTCAAACGCCTGCCTCTCACGCTCCTCCCTCTCACACTCCTCCATCACACTCTCCTCCCTCACTCCTTGCTCACACTTCTCCCTCCCTCACTCCTCCCTCACGCACTCCTCCCTCACACTCCTCCCTCACACTCCTCCTTCACACACTCCTCCCTCACACCTCCCTCTCACTCCTCCCTCTCAATCCTCCCTCACACACTCCTCCCTCACACTCCTCCCTCACACACTCTTCCCTCACTCTCACCTCCCTCACACACTCCTCCCTCTCACAATTCTCCCTCACTCCTCGCTCACACTCCTCCCTCCCTCACTCTTCCCTCAAACCCTCATCATTCACACACTCCTCCCTCACACACTCGTCCTTCACACACTCCTCCATCACACACTCCTCCCTCTCACACTCCTCCTTCAAGCAGTCTTCCTGCTCACGCCTCCCTAACACACTCCTCCCTCAAATACTATTCCCTCACACACGCCACCCTCACAAACTCCGCCCTTACACTCCTCCCGCTCACACTCCTCACTCACTCCACCCTTACACACTCATCGTTCACACACTCCTCCCTCACACACACCTCCCTCAAACACTCCTCCCTCACACTCCTCCCTCACACACTCCTCCTGCACACTCCTCCCTATCACAATCCTCCCTCACACACTCATCCCTCAAACACTCCTCCCTCACACACTCCTCCCACTCAAACTCATCCCTCACACTCCTCCCTCACACACTCCTCCCGCACACTCCTCCCTCTCACAATTCTCCCTCTCAAACTCATCCCTCACACTCCTCCCTCACACACTCCTCCCGCACACTCCTCCCTATCACAATTCTCCCTCACACACTCATCCCTCAAACACTCCTCCCTCACACACACCTCCCACTCAAACTCATCCCTCACACTCCTCCCTCACACACTCGTCCCTCACATTCATCCCTCACACACTCTTCCCTCAAACTCCACCCTCTCACACACCTCCCTCACACACTCCTCCCTCAAACTCCACCCTCTAACACTCCTCCCTCTCACAATCCTCCCTCACACACTCATCCCTCACAACTCCACCCTCACACATTCCTCCCTCTCTAACACATCCCCCTCAATCCTCCCTCAAAGACTCCTCCCTCACACTCCTCCCTCACACTCCTCCCTCACACACTCCTCCTAACACATTCCTCCATCTCACACTCCTCCCTCAAACACTCCTCCCCTCACAATCCTCGCTCACATACATCCCTCACACACCTCCCTCACACACTCCTCCCTCAAAGTCCTCCCTCACACATTTCTCCCTCACACTCCTCCTTCACACTCCTCCCTCACAATCCTCCCTCACACTCCTCCCTCACACACTCCTCCCTCAAACTCCTCCCTCTCACACTCCTCCCTCAAACATTCCTGCCCCTCACAATCCTCCCTCACATACTCACCCTCACACACCTCCCTCACACACTCCTCCCTCACACTCCTCCCTCACACATTCCTCCCTCACACTCCTCCCTCACACTCCTCCCTCACCCACTCCTCCCTCACAATCCTCCCTCACACTCCTCCCTCACTCACTCCTCCATCAAACTCCTCCCTCTCACACTTCTCCATCTCACACTCCTCCCTCACACTGCTCCCTCACACACTCCTCCCTCACACTCCTCCATCACACTCCTCCCTCTCACATTCCTCCCTCAAACACTCCTCCCTCTCACAATCCTCCCTCACACCACTTATCCCTCACACACCTCCCTCACACACTCCTCCCTCAAATTCTTCCCTCTCACACTCCTTCATCTCACATGCCTCCCTCACACTCCTCCCTTACACACTCCTCCCTCACACTCCTCCCTCACACACTCCTCCCTCAAACACCTCCCTCCCACACTCCTCCCTCTCACACTCCTCCCTCACACACTCACCCCTCACACTCCTCTCTCACACTCCTCCCTCTCACATTCCTCCCTCAAACACTCCTCCCTCTCACAATCCTCCCTCACACATTCCTCCCTCACACTCCTTTCTCACACACACCTCCCTCAAACTCCTTCCTCTCACACTCCTCCCTCTAACATGCCTCCCTCACACTCCTCCCTCACACACTCCTCCCTCACACACTCCTCCCTCAAACGCCTGCCTCTCACGCTCCTCCCTCTCACACTCCTCCATCACACTCTCCTCCCTCACTCCTTGCTCACACTTCTCCCTCCCTCACTCCTCCCTCACGCACTCCTCCCTCGCACTCCTCCCTCACACTCCTCCTTCACACACTCCTCCCTCACACCTCCCTCTCACTCCTCCCTCTCAATCCTCCCTCACACACTCCTCCCTCACACTCCTCCCTCACACACTCTTCCCTCACTCTCACCTCCCTCACACACTCCTCCCTCTCACAATTCTCCCTCACTCCTCGCTCACACTCCTCCCTCCCTCACTCTTCCCTCAAACCCTCATCATTCACACACTCCTCCCTCACACACTCGTCCTTCACACACTCCTCCATCACACACTCCTCCCTCTCACACTCCTCCTTCAAACAGTCTTCCTGCTCACGCCTCCCTCACACACTCCTCCCTCAAATACTATTCCCTCACACACGCCACCCTCACAAACTCCGCCCTTACACTCCTCCCGCTCACACTCCTCACTCACTCCACCCTTACACACTCATCGTTCACACACTCCTCCCTCACACACACCTCCCTCACACACTCCTCCCTCACACTCCTCCCTCACACATTCCTCCCTCACACTCCTCCCTCACTATCTTCACTCACACACTCCTCCCACACACTCCTGCATCACACACTCCTCCCTCACACACTCATCCTGCTCACGGCTCCCACAAACACTCCTCCCTCAAACACGCCTGCCCCTCACAATCCTCCCTCACACTCCACCCTCACACACTCCTCCCTCAAACTCCTCCCTCTCACACTTCTCCCTCTCACACTCCTCCCACACACTCCTCCCTCACACACTCCTCCCTCTCACATTCCTCCCTCAAACACTCCTCACTCTCACAATCCTCCCTCACACACTCCCGCTCACACTCCTCCCTCACACACTCCACCCTCAAACACTCCTCCCTCACACACTCCTCCTGCACACTCCTCCCTCTCACAATCCTCCCTCACGCACTCATCCCTCACACCCTCCTCCCTCACACACTCCTCCCACTCAAACTCATCCCTCACACTCCTCCCCCACACACTCCTCCCTCACACTCATCCCTCACACTGCTCCCTCACTCCTCCCTCACACACTCCTCCCTCACACTCCTCCCTCTCACGCTCCTCCATCAAACACTCCACCCCTCACAATCCTTCCTCACACACTCCTCCCTCTCACACTACTCCCTCACACACTCCTCACTCGAACACTACTCCCTCACACACTCCACCCTCGAACACTTCTCCCTCACACTCCTCCCGCACACTCCTCCCTCTCACAATCCTCCCTCACACACTCATCCCTCACACTCCTCCCTCACTCCTCCCTCACACACACCACCCTCACACTCCTCCCTCTCACAATCCTCCCTCACACACTCATCCCTCACAACCCCACCCTCACACACTCCTCCCTCTCAAATTCGTCCTGCACAATCCTCCCTCACACTCCTCCCTCACACTTGTCCCTCACACTCCTCCCTCACACTCCTCCCTCACAAACTCCTCCCTCACACTCCTCCCTCAAACAGTCTGCCCCCTCACAATCCTCGCTCACATACTCATCCCTCAATCTTCTCCCTCACACATTCCTCCCTCACACTCCTCCCTTACTTTCCTCCCTCACACACTCCTCCCTCACACTCCTCCCTCACACACTCCTCCCTCAAATGCCTCCCTCTCACACTCCTCCCTCTCACACTCCTCCCTCACACTCCTCCCTCTCACACTCCTCCCTCACACTCCACCCTCAAACACTCTGCCCCCTCACAATCCTCGCTCACATTCTCATCCCTCACAGACCTCCCTCACACAAACCTCCCTCAAACTCCTCCCTCACACATTCCTCCCTCACACTCCTCCCTCCCTCTCCTCCCTCTCACACTCCTCCCTCTCACATGCCTCCCTCACACTCCTCCCTCACACACTACTCCCTCACACTTCTCCCTCACACTCCTCTCTCAAATGCCTCCCTCTCACACTCCTCCCTCTCATATTCCTCCCTCAAACACTCCTCCCTCTCACAATCCTCCCTCACACACTCCTCCCTCACACTCCTCCCCACACACACCTCCCTCAAACTCCTCCCTCTCACACTCCTCCCTCTAATATGCCTCCCTCACACTCCTCCCTCACACACTCCTCCCTCACACTCCTCCCTCAAACGTCTCCCTCTCACATTCCTCCCTCTCACACTCCTCCCTAACACTCTCCTCCCTCAAACTCCTCCCTCACACACTCCTCCCTCACACTCCTCCCTCTCACACTCCTCCCTCAAACATTCCACCCCTCACACTCCTCCCCCACACACTCCTTCCTCACACTCGTCCCTCACACTCATCCCTCACACTCCTCCCTCACACACTCCTCGCTCACACTCGTCCATCACACTCCTCCCTCATACTCCTCCCTTACACACTCCTCCCTCAAACACTCCTCCCTCTCACCATCCTCCCTCACACACTCATCCCTCACACACCTCCCTCACACACTCCTCACTCAAACACTACTCCCTCACACTCCTCCTTCAAACACTCCTCCTGCTAACTGCTCCCTCAAACACTCCTCCCTCAAACACTCCTCCCTCACAAACTCCCACTCACAATCCTCCCTAACACTCCTCCCTCACACACTCCTCCCGCACACTCCTCCCTCTCACAATCCTTCCTCACACACTCATCTCTCACAACTCCACCCTCACACACTCCTCCCTCTCAAACTCATCCCTAACAATCCTCCCTCACACACTCCTCCCTCACACTCGTCCCTCAAACACTGCTCCCCCTCACAATCCTCACTCACATATTCATCCCTCACACACCTCCCTCACACACTTCGACCTCAAACTCCTCCCTCACACTCCTCCCTCACACACTCCTCCCTCACAATCCTCCCTCACACTCCTCCCTCACACACTCCTCCCTCAAACTTCTGCCTCTCACACTCCTCCCTCTCACACTCCTCCCTCAAACACTCCTGCCCCTCACAACCCTCCCTCACATACTCACCCTCACACACCTCCCTCACACACTCCTCCCTCAAACTGCTCCCTCACACACTCCTCCCTTACACACTCCTCCCTCAAATACTCCTCCCTCTCACAATCCTCCCTCACACAATCATCCCTCACACTCCTCCCTCACACACTTCTCCCTCAAACTCCTGCCTCCCTCACTCCTCCCTCACACACTCCTCAATCAAACACTACTCCCTCACACTCCTCCTTCAAACACTCCTCCTGCTAACTCCTCCCTCAAACACTCCTCCCTCAAACACTCCTCCCTCACACACTCACTCTCACACTCCTCCCTCACACAATCCACCCTCAAACACTCCTCCCTCACACTCCTCCCTCACACACTCCTCCTGCACACTCCTCCCTATCACAATCCTCCCTCACACACTCATCCCTCAAACACTCCTCCCTCACACACTCCTCCCACTCAAACTCATCCCTCACACTCCTCCCTCACACACTCCTCCCGCACACTCCTCCCTCTCACAATTCTCCCTCTCAAACTCATCCCTCACACTCCTCCCTCACACACTCCTCCCGCACACTCCTCCCTATCACAATTCTCCCTCACACACTCATCCCTCAAACACTCCTCCCTCACACACTCCTCCCACTCAAACTCATCCCTCACACTCCTCCCTCACACACTCATCCCTCACATTCATCCCTCACACACTCTTCCCTCAAACTCCACCTTCTCACACACCTCCCTCACACACTCCTCCCTCAAACTCCACACTCTAACACTCCTCCCTCTCACATGCTTCCCTCACACTCCTCCCTCACACACTCCTCCCTCACACTCCTCCCTCACACTCCTCCCTCACACTCCTCCCTCCAACTCCTCCCTCTCACACTCCTCCCTCACTCCTCACTCACCCTCCTCCCTTTACTCTTTACTTATGCACATCTCCCTCAAACATTCCTCCTGCTTACTCCTCCCTCACACTCCTCCCTCACACAATCTTCCCTCACACACCCTTCCCTCTCACAATCCTTCCTCACACACTCATCCCTCATATTCCCCTCCACCTCACACTCCTCCCTCACACTCTTCTCCCTCTCACACTCCTCCCTCACACACTCCTCACTCAAACACTACTCCCTCACCCTCGTCCCTCAAACACTCCTCCTGCTAACTCCTCCCTCAAACACTGCTCCCTCAAACACACCTCCCTCACTCTCCTCCCTCTCACACTCCTCCCTCACAAACTCCTCCCTCTCACAATCCTCCCTCACACACTCATCCCTCACAACTCCACCCTCACACATTCCTCCCTCTCTAACACATCCCCCTCAATCCTCCCTCAAAGACTCCTCCCTCACACTCCTCCCTCACACTCCTCCCTCACACACTCCTCCTAACACATTCCTCCATCTCACACTCCTCCCTCAAACACTCCTCCCCTCACAATCCTCGCTCACATACATCCCTCACACACCTCCCTCACACACTCCTCCCTCAAAGTCCTCCCTCACACATTTCTCCCTCACACTCCTCCTTCACACTCCTCCCTCACAATCCTCCCTCACACTCCTCCCTCACACACTCCTCCCTCAAACTCCTCCCTCTCACACTCCTCCCTCAAACATTCCTGCCCCTCACAATCCTCCCTCACATACTCACCCTCACACACCTCCCTCACACACTCCTCCTTCACACTCCTCCCTCACACATTCCTCCCTCACACTCCTCCCTCACACTCCTCCCTCACCCACTCCTCCCTCACAATCCTCCCTCACACTCCTCCCTCACTCACTCCTCCCTCAAACTCCTCCCTCTCACACTTCTCCATCTCACACTCCTCCCTCACACTGCTCCCTCACACACTCCTCCCTCACACTCCTCCATCACACTCCTCCCTCTCACATTCCTCCCTCAAACACTCCTCCCTCTCACAATCCTCCCTCACACCACTTATCCCTCACACACCTCCCTCACACACTCCTCCCTCAAATTCTTCCCTCTCACACTCCTCCATCTCACATGCCTCCCTCACACTCCTCCCTTACACACTCCTCCCTCACACTCCTCCCTCACACACTCCTCCCTCAAACACCTCCCTCCCACACTCCTCCCTCTCACACTCCTCCCTCACACACTCACCCCTCACACTCCTCTCTCACACTCCTCCCTCTCACATTCCTCCCTCAAACACTCCTCCCTCTCACAATCCTCCCTCACACATTCCTCCCTCACACTCCTTTCTCACACACACCTCCCTCAAACTCCTTCCTCTCACACTCCTCCCTCTAACATGCCTCCCTCACACTCCTCCCTCACACACTCCTCCCTCACACACTCCTCCCTCAAACGCCTGCCTCTCACGCTCCTCCCTCTCACACTCCTCCATCACACTCTCCTCCCTCACTCCTTGCTCACACTTCTCCCTCCCTCACTCCTCCCTCACGCACTCCTCCCTCACACTCCTCCCTCACACTCCTCCTTCACACACTCCTCCCTCACACCTCCCTCTCACTCCTCCCTCTCAATCCTCCCTCACACACTCCTCCCTCACACTCCTCCCTCACACACTCTTCCCTCACTCTCACCTCCCTCACACACTCCTCCCTCTCACAATTCTCCCTCACTCCTCGCTCACACTCCTCCCTCCCTCACTCTTCCCTCAAACCCTCATCATTCACACACTCCTCCCTCACACACTCGTCCTTCACACACTCCTCCATCACACACTCCTCCCTCTCACACTCCTCCTTCAAGCAGTCTTCCTGCTCACGCCTCCCTAACACACTCCTCCCTCAAATACTATTCCCTCACACACGCCACCCTCACAAACTCCGCCCTTACACTCCTCCCGCTCACACTCCTCACTCACTCCACCCTTACACACTCATCGTTCACACACTCCTCCCTCACACACACCTCCCTCAAACACTCCTCCCTCACACTCCTCCCTCACACACTCCTCCTGCACACTCCTCCCTATCACAATCCTCCCTCACACACTCATCCCTCAAACACTCCTCCCTCACACACTCCTCCCACTCAAACTCATCCCTCACACTCCTCCCTCACACACTCCTCCCGCACACTCCTCCCTCTCACAATTCTCCCTCTCAAACTCATCCCTCACACTCCTCCCTCACACACTCCTCCCGCACACTCCTCCCTATCACAATTCTCCCTCACACACTCATCCCTCAAACACTCCTCCCTCACACACACCTCCCACTCAAACTCATCCCTCACACTCCTCCCTCACACACTCGTCCCTCACATTCATCCCTCACACACTCTTCCCTCAAACTCCACCCTCTCACACACCTCCCTCACACACTCCTCCCTCAAACTCCACCCTCTAACACTCCTCCCTCTCACAATCCTCCCTCACACACTCATCCCTCACAACTCCACCCTCACACATTCCTCCCTCTCTAACACATCCCCCTCAATCCTCCCTCAAAGACTCCTCCCTCACACTCCTCCCTCACACTCCTCCCTCACACACTCCTCCTAACACATTCCTCCATCTCACACTCCTCCCTCAAACACTCCTCCCCTCACAATCCTCGCTCACATACATCCCTCACACACCTCCCTCACACACTCCTCCCTCAAAGTCCTCCCTCACACATTTCTCCCTCACACTCCTCCTTCACACTCCTCCCTCACAATCCTCCCTCACACTCCTCCCTCACACACTCCTCCCTCAAACTCCTCCCTCTCACACTCCTCCCTCAAACATTCCTGCCCCTCACAATCCTCCCTCACATACTCACCCTCACACACCTCCCTCACACACTCCTCCCTCACACTCCTCCCTCACACATTCCTCCCTCACACTCCTCCCTCACACTCCTCCCTCACCCACTCCTCCCTCACAATCCTCCCTCACACTCCTCCCTCACTCACTCCTCCATCAAACTCCTCCCTCTCACACTTCTCCATCTCACACTCCTCCCTCACACTGCTCCCTCACACACTCCTCCCTCACACTCCTCCATCACACTCCTCCCTCTCACATTCCTCCCTCAAACACTCCTCCCTCTCACAATCCTCCCTCACACCACTTATCCCTCACACACCTCCCTCACACACTCCTCCCTCAAATTCTTCCCTCTCACACTCCTTCATCTCACATGCCTCCCTCACACTCCTCCCTTACACACTCCTCCCTCACACTCCTCCCTCACACACTCCTCCCTCAAACACCTCCCTCCCACACTCCTCCCTCTCACACTCCTCCCTCACACACTCACCCCTCACACTCCTCTCTCACACTCCTCCCTCTCACATTCCTCCCTCAAACACTCCTCCCTCTCACAATCCTCCCTCACACATTCCTCCCTCACACTCCTTTCTCACACACACCTCCCTCAATCTCCTTCCTCTCACACTCCTCCCTCTAACATGCCTCCCTCACACTCCTCCCTCACACACTCCTCCCTCACACACTCCTCCCTCAAACGCCTGCCTCTCACGCTCCTCCCTCTCACACTCCTCCATCACACTCTCCTCCCTCACTCCTTGCTCACACTTCTCCCTCCCTCACTCCTCCCTCACGCACTCCTCCCTCGCACTCCTCCCTCACACTCCTCCTTCACACACTCCTCCCTCACACCTCCCTCTCACTCCTCCCTCTCAATCCTCCCTCACACACTCCTCCCTCACACTCCTCCCTCACACACTCTTCCCTCACTCTCACCTCCCTCACACACTCCTCCCTCTCACAATTCTCCCTCACTCCTCGCTCACACTCCTCCCTCCCTCACTCTTCCCTCAAACCCTCATCATTCACACACTCCTCCCTCACACACTCGTCCTTCACACACTCCTCCATCACACACTCCTCCCTCTCACACTCCTCCTTCAAACAGTCTTCCTGCTCACGCCTCCCTCACACACTCCTCCCTCAAATACTATTCCCTCACACACGCCACCCTCACAAACTCCGCCCTTACACTCCTCCCGCTCACACTCCTCACTCACTCCACCCTTACACACTCATCGTTCACACACTCCTCCCTCACACACACCTCCCTCACACACTCCTCCCTCACACTCCTCCCTCACACATTCCTCCCTCACACTCCTCCCTCACTATCTTCACTCACACACTCCTCCCACACACTCCTGCATCACACACTCCTCCCTCACACACTCATCCTGCTCACGGCTCCCACAAACACTCCTCCCTCAAACACGCCTGCCCCTCACAATCCTCCCTCACACTCCACCCTCACACACTCCTCCCTCAAACTCCTCCCTCTCACACTTCTCCCTCTCACACTCCTCCCACACACTCCTCCCTCACACACTCCTCCCTCTCACATTCCTCCCTCAAACACTCCTCACTCTCACAATCCTCCCTCACACACTCCCGCTCACACTCCTCCCTCACACACTCCACCCTCAAACACTCCTCCCTCACACACTCCTCCTGCACACTCCTCCCTCTCACAATCCTCCCTCACGCACTCATCCCTCACACCCTCCTCCCTCACACACTCCTCCCACTCAAACTCATCCCTCACACTCCTCCCCCACACACTCCTCCCTCACACTCATCCCTCACACTGCTCCCTCACTCCTCCCTCACACACTCCTCCCTCACACTCCTCCCTCTCACGCTCCTCCATCAAACACTCCACCCCTCACAATCCTTCCTCACACACTCCTCCCTCTCACACTACTCCCTCACACACTCCTCACTCGAACACTACTCCCTCACACACTCCACCCTCGAACACTTCTCCCTCACACTCCTCCCGCACACTCCTCCCTCTCACAATCCTCCCTCACACACTCATCCCTCACACTCCTCCCTCACTCCTCCCTCACACACTCCTCCCTCACACTCCTCCCTCTCACAATCCTCCCTCACACACTCATCCCTCACAACCCCACCCTCACACACTCCTCCCTCTCAAATTCGTCCTGCACAATCCTCCCTCACACTCCTCCCTCACACTTGTCCCTCACACTCCTCCCTCACACTCCTCCCTCACAAACTCCTCCCTCACACTCCTCCCTCAAACAGTCTGCCCCCTCACAATCCTCGCTCACATACTCATCCCTCAATCTTCCTCCCTCACACATTCCTCCCTCACACTCCTCCCTTACTTTCCTCCCTCACACACTCCTCCCTCACACTCCTCCCTCACACACTCCTCCCTCAAATGCCTCCCTCTCACACTCCTCCCTCTCACACTCCTCCCTCACACTCCTCCCTCTCACACTCCTCCCTCACACTCCACCCTCAAACACTCTGCCCCCTCACAATCCTCGCTCACATTCTCATCCCTCACAGACCTCCCTCACACAAACCTCCCTCAAACTCCTCCCTCACACATTCCTCCCTCACACTCCTCCCTCCCTCTCCTCCCTCTCACACTCCTCCCTCTCACATGCCTCCCTCACACTCCTCCCTCACACACTACTCCCTCACACTTCTCCCTCACACTCCTCTCTCAAATGCCTCCCTCTCACACTCCTCCCTCTCATATTCCTCCCTCAAACACTCCTCCCTCTCACAATCCTCCCTCACACACTCCTCCCTCACACTCCTCCCCACACACACCTCCCTCAAACTCCTCCCTCTCACACTCCTCCCTCTAATATGCCTCCCTCACACTCCTCCCTCACACACTCCTCCCTCACACTCCTCCCTCAAACGTCTCCCTCTCACATTCCTCCCTCTCACACTCCTCCCTAACACTCTCCTCCCTCAAACTCCTCCCTCACACACTCCTCCCTCACACTCCTCCCTCTCACACTCCTCCCTCAAACATTCCACCCCTCACACTCCTCCCCCACACACTCCTTCCTCACACTCGTCCCTCACACTCATCCCTCACACTCCTCCCTCACACACTCCTCGCTCACACTCGTCCATCACACTCCTCCCTCATACTCCTCCCTTACACACTCCTCCCTCAAACACTCCTCCCTCTCACCATCCTCCCTCACACACTCATCCCTCACACACCTCCCTCACACACTCCTCACTCAAACACTACTCCCTCACACTCCTCCTTCAAACACTCCTCCTGCTAACTGCTCCCTCAAACACTCCTCCCTCAAACACTCCTCCCTCACAAACTCCCACTCACAATCCTCCCTAACACTCCTCCCTCACACACTCCTCCCGCACACTCCTCCCTCTCACAATCCTTCCTCACACACTCATCTCTCACAACTCCACCCTCACACACTCCTCCCTCTCAAACTCATCCCTAACAATCCTCCCTCACACACTCCTCCCTCACACTCGTCCCTCAAACACTGCTCCCCCTCACAATCCTCACTCACATATTCATCCCTCACACACCTCCCTCACACACTTCGACCTCAAACTCCTCCCTCACACTCCTCCCTCACACACTCCTCCCTCACAATCCTCCCTCACACTCCTCCCTCACACACTCCTCCCTCAAACTTCTGCCTCTCACACTCCTCCCTCTCACACTCCTCCCTCAAACACTCCTGCCCCTCACAACCCTCCCTCACATACTCACCCTCACACACCTCCCTCACACACTCCTCCCTCAAACTGCTCCCTCACACACTCCTCCCTTACACACTCCTCCCTCAAATACTCCTCCCTCTCACAATCCTCCCTCACACAATCATCCCTCACACTCCTCCCTCACACACTTCTCCCTCAAACTCCTGCCTCCCTCACTCCTCCCTCACACACTCCTCAATCAAACACTACTCCCTCACACTCCTCCTTCAAACACTCCTCCTGCTAACTCCTCCCTCAAACACTCCTCCCTCAAACACTCCTCCCTCACACACTCACTCTCACACTCCTCCCTCACACAATCCACCCTCAAACACTCCTCCCTCACACTCCTCCCTCACACACTCCTCCTGCACACTCCTCCCTATCACAATCCTCCCTCACACACTCATCCCTCAAACACTCCTCCCTCACACACTCCTCCCACTCAAACTCATCCCTCACACTCCTCCCTCACACACTCCTCCCGCACACTCCTCCCTCTCACAATTCTCCCTCTCAAACTCATCCCTCACACTCCTCCCTCACACACTCCTCCCGCACACTCCTCCCTATCACAATTCTCCCTCACACACTCATCCCTCAAACACTCCTCCCTCACACACTCCTCCCACTCAAACTCATCCCTCACACTCCTCCCTCACACACTCATCCCTCACATTCATCCCTCACACACTCTTCCCTCAAACTCCACCTTCTCACACACCTCCCTCACACACTCCTCCCTCAAACTCCACACTCTAACACTCCTCCCTCTCACATGCTTCCCTCACACTCCTCCCTCACACACTCCTCCCTCACACTCCTCCCTCACACTCCTCCCTCACACTCCTCCCTCCAACTCCTCCCTCTCACACTCCTCCCTCACTCCTCACTCACCCTCCTCCCTTTACTCTTTACTTATGCACATCTCCCTCAAACATTCCTCCTGCTTACTCCTCCCTCACACTCCTCCCTCACACAATCTTCCCTCACACACCCTTCCCTCTCACAATCCTTCCTCACACACTCATCCCTCATATTCCCCTCCACCTCACACTCCTCCCTCACACTCTTCTCCCTCTCACACTCCTCCCTCACACACTCCTCACTCAAACACTACTCCCTCACCCTCGTCCCTCAAACACTCCTCCTGCTAACTCCTCCCTCAAACACTGCTCCCTCAAACACACCTCCCTCACTCTCCTCCCTCTCACACTCCTCCCTCACAAACTCCTCCCTCTCACAATCCTCCCTCACACACTCATCCCTCACAACTCCACCCTCACACATTCCTCCCTCTCTAACACATCCCCCTCAATCCTCCCTCAAAGACTCCTCCCTCACACTCCTCCCTCACACTCCTCCCTCACACACTCCTCCTAACACATTCCTCCATCTCACACTCCTCCCTCAAACACTCCTCCCCTCACAATCCTCGCTCACATACATCCCTCACACACCTCCCTCACACACTCCTCCCTCAAAGTCCTCCCTCACACATTTCTCCCTCACACTCCTCCTTCACACTCCTCCCTCACAATCCTCCCTCACACTCCTCCCTCACACACTCCTCCCTCAAACTCCTCCCTCTCACACTCCTCCCTCAAACATTCCTGCCCCTCACAATCCTCCCTCACATACTCACCCTCACACACCTCCCTCACACACTCCTCCTTCACACTCCTCCCTCACACATTCCTCCCTCACACTCCTCCCTCACACTCCTCCCTCACCCACTCCTCCCTCACAATCCTCCCTCACACTCCTCCCTCACTCACTCCTCCCTCAAACTCCTCCCTCTCACACTTCTCCATCTCACACTCCTCCCTCACACTGCTCCCTCACACACTCCTCCCTCACACTCCTCCATCACACTCCTCCCTCTCACATTCCTCCCTCAAACACTCCTCCCTCTCACAATCCTCCCTCACACCACTTATCCCTCACACACCTCCCTCACACACTCCTCCCTCAAATTCTTCCCTCTCACACTCCTCCATCTCACATGCCTCCCTCACACTCCTCCCTCACACTCCTCCCTCACACACTCCTCCCTCAAACACCTCCCTCCCACACTCCTCCCTCTCACACTCCTCCCTCACACACTCACCCCTCACACTCCTCTCTCACACTCCTCCCTCTCACATTCCTCCCTCAAACACTCCTCCCTCTCACAATCCTCCCTCACACATTCCTCCCTCACACTCCTTTCTCACACACACCTCCCTCAAACTCCTTCCTCTCACACTCCTCCCTCTAACATGCCTCCCTCACACTCCTCCCTCACACACTCCTCCCTCACACACTCCTCCCTCAAACGCCTGCCTCTCACGCTCCTCCCTCTCACACTCCTCCATCACACTCTCCTCCCTCACTCCTTGCTCACACTTCTCCCTCCCTCACTCCTCCCTCACGCACTCCTCCCTCACACTCCTCCCTCACACTCCTCCTTCACACACTCCTCCCTCACACCTCCCTCTCACTCCTCCCTCTCAATCCTCCCTCACACACTCCTCCCTCACACTCCTCCCTCACACACTCTTCCCTCACTCTCACCTCCCTCACACACTCCTCCCTCTCACAATTCTCCCTCACTCCTCGCTCACACTCCTCCCTCCCTCACTCTTCCCTCAAACCCTCATCATTCACACACTCCTCCCTCACACACTCGTCCTCCACACACTCCTCCATCACACACTCCTCCCTCTCACACTCCTCCTTCAAGCAGTCTTCCTGCTCACGCCTCCCTAACACACTCCTCCCTCAAATACTATTCCCTCACACACGCCACCCTCACAAACTCCGCCCTTACACTCCTCCCGCTCACACTCCTCACTCACTCCACCCTTACACACTCATCGTTCACACACTCCTCCCTCACACACACCTCCCTCACACACTCCTCCCTCACACTCCTCCCTCACACATTCCTCCCTCACACTCCTCCCTCACTATCTTCACTCACACACTCCTCCCACACACTCCTGCATCACACACTCCTCCCTCACACATTCATCCTGCTCACGGCTCCCACAAACACTCCTCCCTCAAACACGCCTGCCCCTCACAATCCTCACTCACACTCCACCCTCACACACTCCTCCCTCAAACTCCTCCCTGTCACACTTCTCCCTCTCACACTCCTCCCACACACTCCTCCCTCACACACTCCTCCCTCTCACATTCCTCCCTCAAACACTCCTCACTCTCACAATCCTCCCTCACACACACCCGCTCACACTCCTCCCTCACACACTCCACCCTCAAACACTCCTCCCTCACACACTCCTCCTGCACACTCCTCCCTCTCACAATCCTCCCTCACGCACTCATCCCTCACACCCTCCTCCCTCACACACTCCTCCCACTCAAACTCATCCCTCACACTCCTCCCCCACACACTCCTCCCTCACACTCATCCCTCACACTGCTCCCTCACTCCTCCCTCACACACTCCTCCCTCACACTCCTCCCTCTCACACTCCTCCATCAAACTCTCCACCCCTCACAATCCTTCCTCACACACTCCTCCCTCTCACACTACTCCCTCACACACTCCTCACTCGAACACTACTCCCTCACACTACTCCCTCTCACATTCCTCCCTCACACACTCCACCCTCGAACACTTCTCCCTCACACTCCTCCCGCACACTCCTCCCTCTCACAATCCTCCCTCACACACTCATCCCTCACAACCCCACCCTCACACACTCCTCCCTCTCAAATTCGTCCTGCACAATCCTCCCTCACACTCCTCCCTCACACTTGTCCCTCACACTCCTCCCTCACACTCCTCCCTCACAAACTCCTCCCTCACACTCCTCCCTCAAACAGTCTGCCCCCTCACAATCCTCGCTCACATACTCCTCCCTCAATCTCCTCCCTCACACATTCCTCCCTCTCACTCCTCCCTTACTCTCCTCCCTCACACACTCCTCCCTCACACTCCTCCCTCACACACTCCTCCCTCAAATGCCTCCCTCTCACACTCCTCCCTCTCACACTCCTCCCTCACACTCCTCCCTCTCACACTCCTCCCTCACACTCCACCCTCAAACACTCTGCCCCCTCACAATCGTCGCTCACATTCTCATCCCTCACACACCTCCCTCACACAATCCTCCCTCAAACTCCTCCCTCACACATTCCTCCCTCACACTCCTCCCTCCCTCTCCTCCCTCTCACACTCCTCCCTCTCACATGCCTCCCTCACACACTCCTCCCTCACACTTCTCCCTCACACACTCCTCTCTCAAATGCCTCCCTCTCACACTCCTCCCTCTCATATTCCTCCCTCAAACACTCCTCCCTCTCACAATCCTCCCTCACACACTCCTCCCTCACACTCCTCCCCACACACACCTCCCTCAAACTCCTCCCTCTCACACTCCTCCCTCTAATATGCCTCCCTCACACTCCTCCCTCACACACTCCTCCCTCACACTCCTCCCTCAAACGCCTCCCTCTCACACTCCTCCCTCTCACACTCCTCCCTAACACTCTCCTCCCTCAAACTCCTCCCTCACACACTCCTCCCTCACACTCCTCCCTCTCACACTCCTCCCTCAAACATTCCACCCCTCACAATCCTCCCTCACACACTCATCCCTCATACTCTCCTCCACCTCACACTCCTCCCTCACACACTCCTCCCTCTAACACTACTCCCTCACACACTCCTCACTCGAACACTCCTCCCGCACACTGCTCCCTCACACTACTCCCTCTCACACTCCTCCCTCACACACTCCACCCACAAACACTCCTCCCTCACACAGTCATCCCTCAAACTCTAACCTCTCACACTCCTCCCTCACACACTCCTGCCTCACACTCCTACCTCAAACTCCTCCCTCACAATCCTCCCTCACACACTCACACACTCCTCCCTCACACACTCTTCCCTTACACACTCCTCCCTTACACACTCTTCCCTCACTCACACCTCTCTCACAGACTGCTCCCTCAAACAGACCACCCTCCCTCACTCCTCCCTCTCACACTCTTCCCTCACACTCCTTCCTCCCACACTCCTCCCTCAGAAACTGCTCCCTCTCATACTCCTCCCTCACACACTCCTCCCTCACACTCTCCTCCCTCTCAAACTCATCCCTCACACTCCTCCCTCTCACACTCCTCCCTCTCACACTCCTCCCTCACACACTGCTCCCTCACACACTCCCACCTCTCACAATGCTCACTCACTCCTCCCAAAAACCCCTCCCTCACACACTCCTTCACACACTCCTCCCTCACACACTCATCCCTCAAATTCCACCTCTCACATTCATTCCTCTCACAATCCTCCCTCACATTCCTCCCTCACACTCCTCCCTCACACTCACCTCCCTCTCACACTCCTCCCTCACACACTCCTCACTCAAACACTCCTCCTTCAAACACTCCTCCCTCACACTCCTCCCTCTCACAATCCTCCCTCACACATTCCTCCCTCACACTCCTTTCTCACACACTCCTCCCTCACACACTCCTCCCTAAAACGCCTGCCTCTCACGCTCCTCCCTCTCACACTCCTCCATCACACTCTCCTCCCTCACTCCTTGCTCACACTCCTCCCTCCCTCACTCCTCCCTCACACACTCCTCCCTCACACTCCTCCCTCACGCACTCCACCCTCGCACTCCTCCCTCACACTCCTCCTTCACACACTCCTCCCTCACACCTCCCTCTCACTCCTCCCTCTCAATCCTCCCTCACACACTCCTCCCTCACACTCCTCCCTCACACACTCCTCCCTCACTCTCACCTCCCTCACACACTCTTCCCTCACTCTCACCTCCCTCACACACTCCTCCCTCTCACAATTCTCCCTCACTCCTCGCTCACACTCCTCCCTCCCTCACTCTTCCCTCAAACCCTCATCATTCACACACTCCTCCCTCACACACTCGTCCTTCACACACTCCTCCATCACACACTCCTCCCTCTCACACTCCTCCTTCAAACACTCTTCCTGCTCACGCCTCCCTCACACATTCCTCCCTCAAACACTATTCCCTCACACACTCCACCCTCACAAACTCCGCCCTTACACTCCTCCCGCTCACACTCCTCACTCACTCCACCCTTACACACTCATCGTTCACACACTCCTCCCTCACACACACCTCCCTCACACACTCCTCCCTCACACTCCTCCCTCACACATTCCTCCCTCACACTCCTCCCTCACTATCTTCACTCACACACTCCTCCCACACACTCCTGCATCACACACTCCTCCCTCACACACTCATCCTGCTCACGGCTCCCACAAACACTCCTCCCTCAAACACGCCTGCCCCTCACAATCCTCCCTCACACACTCCTCACTCACAATCCTGCCTCACACTCCACCCTCACACACTCCTCCCTCAAACTCCTCCCTCTCACACTTCTCCCTCTCACACTCCTCCCACACACTCCTCCCTCACACACTCCTCCCTCTCACATTCCTCCCTCAAACACTCCTCACTCTCACAATCCTCCCTCACACACTCCCGCTCACACTCCTCCCTCACACACTCCACCCTCAAACACTCCTCCCTCACACACTCCTCCTGCACACTCCTCCCTCTCACAATCCTCCCTCATGCACTCATCCCTCACACCCTCCTCCCTCACACACTCCTCCCACTCAAACTCATCCATCACACTCCTCCCCCACACACTCCTCCCTCACACTCATCCCTCACACTGCTCCCTCACTACTCCCTCACGCACTCCTCCCTCACACTCCTCCCTCTCACACTCCTCCATCAAACACTCCACCCCTCACAATCCTTCCTCACACACTCCTCCCTCTCACACTACTCCCTCACACACTCCTCACTCGAACACTACTCCCTCACACTACTCCCTCTCACATTCCTCCCTCACACACTCCACCCTCGAACACTTCTCCCTCACACTCCTCCCGCACACTCCTCCCTCTCACAATCCTCCCTTACACACTCATCCCTCACACTCCTCCCTCACTCCTCCCTCACACACTCCTCCTGCACACTCCTCCCTCTCACAATCCTCCCTCACGCACTCATCCCTCACACACTCCTCCCCCACACACTCCTCCCTCACACTCATCCCTCACACTGCTCCCTCACTACTCCCTCACGCACTCCTCCCTCACACTCCTCCCTCTCACACTCCTCCATCAAACAATCCACCCCTCACAATCCTTCCTCACACACTCCTCCCTCTCACACTACTCCCTCACACACTCCTCACTCGAACACTACTCCCTCACACTACTCCCTCCCACATTCCTCCCTCACACACTCCACCCTCGAACACTTCTCCCTCACACTCTTCCCGCACACTCCTCCCTCTCACAATCCTCCCTCACACACTCATCCCTCACACTCCTCCCTCACTCCTCCCTCACACACTCCTCCCTCACACTCCTCCCTCTCACAATCCTCCCTCACACACTCATCCCTCACAACCCCACCCTCACACACTCCTCCCTCTCAAATTCATCCTGCACAATCCTCCCTCACACTCCTCCCTCACACTTGTCCCTCACACTCCTCCTTCACACTCCTCCCTCACACACTCCTCCCTCAAACTCTTCCCTCAAACATTCTGCCCCCTCACAATCCTCGCTCACATACTCATTCCTCAATCTCCTCCCTCACACATTCCTCCCTCACACTCCTCCCTTACTCTCCTCCCTCACACACTCCTCCCTCACACTCCTCCCTCACACACTCCTCCCTCAAATGCCTCCCTCTCACACTCCTCCCTCTCACACTCCTCCCTCACACTCCTCCCTCTCACACTCCTCCCTCACACTCCACCCTCAAACACTCTGCCCCCTCACAATCCTCGCTCACATTCTCATCCCTCACACACCTCCCTCACACAAACCTCCCTCAAACTCCTCCCTCACACATTCCTCCCTCACACTCCTCCCTCCCTCTCCTCCCTCTCACACTCCTCCCTCTCACATGCCTCCCTCACACTCCTTCCTCACACACTCCTCCCTCACACTTCTCCCTCACACACTCCTCTCTCAAATGCCTCTCTCTCACACTCCTCCCTCTCATATTCCTCCCTCAAACACTCCTCCCTCTCACAATCCTCCCTCACACACTCCTCCCTCACACTCCTCCCCACACACACCTCCCTCAAACTCCTCCCTCTCACACTCCTCTCTCTAATATGCCTCCCTCACACTCCTCCCTCACACACTCCTCCCTCACACACTCCTCCCTCACACTCCTCCCTCAAACTCCTCCCTCTCACACTCCTCCCGCACACTCCTCCCTCTCACAATCCTCCCTCACACACTCATCCCTCACACACTCCTCCCTCACACACTCCTCCCACTCAAACTCATCCCTCACACTCCTCCCCCACACACTCCTCCCTCACATGCATCCCGCACACTCCTCCCTCACACTCCTCCCTCACACACTCCTCCCTCACACTCCTCCCTCTCACACTCCTCCCTCAAACATTCCACCCCTCACAATCCTCCCTCACACACTCATCCCTCATACTCTCCTCCACCTCACACTCCTCCCTCACACACTCCTCCCTCTCACACTACTCCCTCACACACTCCTCACTCGAACACTCCTCCCGCACACTGCTCCCTCACACTACTCCCTCTCACACTCCTCCCTCACACACTCCACCCGCAAACACTCCTCCCTCACACAATCCTCCCTCACACAGTCATCCCTCAAACTCTAACCTCTCACACTCCTCCCTCACACACTCCTGCCTCACACTCCTACCTCTCAAACACCTCCCTCACAATCCTCCCTCACACACTCACACACTCCTCCCTCACACACTCTTCCCTTACACACTCCTCCCTTACACACTCCTCCCTCACTCACACCTCTCTCACACACTGCTCCCTCAAACAGACCACCCTCCCTCACTCCTCCCTCTCACACTCTTCCCTCACACTCCTTCCTCCCACACTCCTCCCTCAGAAACTGCTCCCTCTCATAATCTCCCTCACACCCTCCTCCCTCACACAATCCTCCCTCTCAAACTCATCCCTCACACTCCTCCCTCTCACACTCCTCCCTCAAACACTCCACCCCTCACAATCCTTCCTCACACACTCATCTCTCATACTCTCCTCCACCTCACACTCCTCCCACACACACATCCCTCTCACACTACTCCCTCACACACTCCTCACTCGAACACTCCTCCCACACACTCCTCCCTCACACTACGCCCTCTCACACTCCTCCCTCACACACTCCACCCTCAAACACTCCTCCCTCACACACTCCTCCCTCTAACACTACTCCCTCACACACTCCTCACTCGAACACTCCTCCCGCACACTCCTTCCTCACACTACTCCCTCTCACATTCCTCCCTCACACACTCCACCCGCAAACACTCCCCCCTCACACAATCCTCCCTCACACAGTCATCCCTCAAACTCTAACCTCTCACACTCCTCCCTCACACACTCCTCCCTCACACTCCTACCTCTCAAACTCCTCCCTCACAATCCTCCCTCACACACTCACCCCTCACACACTCCTCCCTCACACACTCTTCCCTTACACACTCCTCCCTTACACACTCCTCCCTCACTCACACCTCTCTCACACACTGCTCCCTCAAACAGACCACCCTCCCTCACTCCTTCCTCTCACACACTTCCCTCACACTCCTTCCTCCCACACTCCTCCCTCAGAAACTGCTCCCTCTCATACTCCTCCCTCACACACTCCTCCCTCACACTCTCCTCCCTCTCAAACTCATCCTTCACACTCCTCCCTCACACACTCCTCCCTCACACACTCCCACCTCTCACAATGCTCACTCACTCCTCCCAAAACCCCTCCCTCACACACTCCTCCTTCACACACTCCTCCCTCACACACTCCTCACTCAAACATTCCTCCTTCAAACACTCCTCCCTCACACTATTCCCTCTCACACTCCTCCCTCACACACTCCACCCTCAAACATTCCTCCCTCACACTCCTACCTCACACAGTCCTCCCGCACACTGCTCCCTCTCACAATCCTCCCTCTCAAACTCATCCCTCACACTCCTTCCTCACACACTCCTCCCTCATACTCCTCCCTCTCAAACTCCTCCCTCACACACTCCTCCATCAAACACTCCTCTTGCTCGCTCCTCCCTCACACACTCCTCCCTCACACATTCCTTTCTTAAACTCCTTCCTCACACAATCCTCCCTCACACTCACCTCCCTCACACACTCATCCCTCACACATGCCTCCCTCACACACACCTCCCTCAAACTCCTCGCTCAAAAAATCCTCCCTCACACACTCCTCCCTCTCACATTCCTCCCTCAAACACTCCTCCCTCTCACAATCCTCCCTCACACACTCCCGCTCACACTCCTCCCTCACACACTCCACCCTCAAACACTCCTCCCTCACACACTCCTCCTGCACACTCCTCCCTCTCACAATCCTCCCTCACGCACTCATCCCTCACACCCTCCTCCCTCACACACTCCTCCCACTCAAACTCATCCCTCACACTCCTCCCCCACACACTCCTCCCTCACACTCATCCCTCACACTCCTCCCTCACTCCTCCCTCACACACTCCTCCCTCACACTCCTCCCTCTCACACTCCTCCATCAAACACACCACCCCTCACAATCCTTCCTCACACACTCATCCCTCATACTCTCCTCCACCTCACACTCCTCCCTCTCACACTCCTCCATCAAACACACCACCCCTCACAATCCTTCCTCACACACTCATCCCTCATACTCTCCTCCACCTCACACTCCTCCCTCACACACTCCTCCCTCTCACACTACTCTCTCACACACTCCTCACTCGAACACTACTCCCTCACACTACTCCCTCTCACATTCCTCCCTCACACACTCCACCCTCGAACACTTCTCCCTCACACACCTCCCGCACACTCCTCCTTCTCACAATCCTCCCTCACACACTCATCCCTCACACTCCTTCCTCAGTCCTCCCTCACACACTCCTCCCTCACACTCCTCCCGCTCACAATCCTCCCTCACACACTCATCCCTCACAACCCCACCCTCACACACTCCTCCCTCTCAAATTCATCCCTCACAATCCTCCCTCACACACTCCTCCCTCGCACTTGTCCCTCACTCTCCTCCCTCACACTCCTCCCTCACACACTCCTCCCTCACACTCCTCCCTCAAACAGTCTGCCCCCTCACAATCCTCGCTCACATACTCATCCCTCACACACCTCCCTCACACACTGCTCCCTCAATCTCCTCCCTCACACATTCCTCCCTCACACTCCTCCCTCACTCTCCTCCCTCACACACGCCTCCCTCACACTCCTCCCTCACACACTCCTCCCTCAAACGCCTCCCTCTCACACTCCTCCCTCTCACAATCCTCCCTCACACTCCTCCCTCTCATACTCCTCCCTCACACTCCACCCTCAAACACTCTGCCCCCTCACAATCCTCGCTCACATTCTCATCCCCCACACACCTCCCTAACACACTCCTAACTCAAACTCCTCCCTCACACATTCCTCCCTCACACTCCTCCCTCCCTCTCACACTCCTCCCTCTCACACGCCTCCCTCACACTCCTCCCTCATTCACTCCTCCCTCACACTCCTCCCTCACACACTCCTCTCTCAAATGCCTCCCTCTCACACTCCTCCCTCTCATATTCCTCCCTCAAACACTCCTCCCTCTCACAATCCTCCCTCACACACGCCTCCCTCACACTCCTCCCCACACACACCTCCCTCAAACTCCTCCCTCTCACACTCCTCCCTCTAATATGCCTCCCTCACACTCCTCCCTCACACACTCCTCCCTCACTCTCCTCCCTCAAACTCCTCCCTCTCACACTCCTCCCGCACACTCCTCACTCTCACAATCCTCCCTCACACACTCCTCCCACTCAAACTCATCCCTCACACTCCTCCCTCACACACTCCTCCCTCACACGCATCCCGCACACTCCTCCCTCACACTCCTCCCTCACACACTCCTCCCTCACACTCCTCCCTCTCACATTCCTCCCTCAAACATTCCACCCCTCACAATCCTTCCTCACACACTCATCCCTCTCACACTACTCCCTCACACACTCCACACTCGAACACTCCTCCCGCACACTCCTCCCTCACACACTCCACCCGCAAACACTCCTCCCTCACACAATCCTCCCTCACACAGTCATCCCTCAAACTCTAACCTCTCACACTCCTCCCTCACACACTCCTCCCTCACACTCCTACCTCTCAAACTCCTCCCTCACAATCCTCCCTCACACACTCACCCCTCACACACTCCTCCCTCACACACTCTTCCCTTACACACTCCTCCCTTACACACTCCTCCCTCACTCACACCTCTCACACACTGCTCCCTCAAACAGACCACCCTCCCTCACTCCTCCCTCTCACACTCTTCCCTCACACTCCTTCCTCCCACACTCCTCCCTCAGAAACTGCTCCCTCTCATAATCCTCCCTCACACACTCCTCCCTCACACACTCCTCCCTCTCAAACTCATCCCTCACACTCCTCCCTCTCACACTCCTCACTCAAACACTCCACCCCTCACAATCCTTCCTCACACACTCATCCCTCATACTCTCCTCCACCTCACACTCCTCCCTCACACACACATCCCTCTCACACTACTCCCTCACACACTCCTCACTCGAACACTCCTCCCGCACACTCCTCCCTCACACTACTCCCTCTCACACTCCTCCCTCACACACTCCACCCTCAAACACTCCTCCCTCACATAATCATCCCTCACACAGTC
This sequence comes from Carcharodon carcharias, assembly GCF_017639515.1. Taxonomy (NCBI): domain Eukaryota; kingdom Metazoa; phylum Chordata; class Chondrichthyes; order Lamniformes; family Lamnidae; genus Carcharodon; species Carcharodon carcharias. The sequence goes on from NC_054486.1 coordinate 110,936,534, forward strand.
ATCCCTCAAACTCTACCCTCTCACACTCCTCCCTCACACACTCCTCCCTCACACTCCTCCCTCACACTCCTCCCTCACACACTCCTCCCTCACACTCCTACCTCTCAAACTCCTGCCTCACAAACTCGTCCCTCACACTCCTCCCTCTCACACTCCTCCCTCAAACACTCCTCACTCACAATGCTCCCTCACACACTCACCCCTCACACACTCCTCCCTCACACACTCTTCCCTTACACACTCCTCCCTTACACACTCCTCCCTCACTCTCACCTCTCTCACACACTGCTCCCTCAAACAGACCACCATCCCTCACTCCTCCCTCTCACACTCTTCCCTCACACTCCTTCCTCCCACACTCCTCCCTCAGAAACTGCTCCCTCTCATACTCCTCCCTCACACACTCCACCCTCACACACTCCTCCCTCTCACACTCCTCCCTCAAACACTCCACCCCTCACAATCCTTCCTCAAACACTCATCCCTCATACTCTCCTCCACCTCACACTCCTCCCTCACACACACATCCCTCTCACACTACTCCCTCACACACTCCTCACTCGAACACTCCTCCCTCACACTACTCCCTCTCACAATCCTCCCTCACACACTCCACCCTCAAACACTCCTCCCTCACACACTGCTCCCTCACACACTCCTCCCACTCAAACTCATCCCCCACACTCCTCCCCCGCACACTCCTGCCTCACACGCATCCCGCACACTCCTCCCTCACACTCCTCCCTCACACACTCCTACCTCACACTCCTCCCTCTCACACTCCTCCCTCAAACATTCCACCCCTCACAATCCTTCCTCACACACTCATCCCTCATACTCTCCTCCACCTCACACTCCTCCCTCACACACTCCTCCCTCTAACACTACTCCCTCACACACTCCTCACTCGAACACTCCTCCCGCACACTCCTCCCTCACACTCCCTCTCACACTCCTCCCTCACACACTCCACCCACAAACACTCCCCCCTCACACAATCCTCCCTCACACAGTCATCCCTCAAACTCTAACCTCTCACACTCCTCCCTCACACACTCCTCCCTCACACTCCTACCTCTCAAACTCCTCCCTCACAATCCTCCCTCACAGACTCACCCCTCACGCACTCCTCCCTCACACACTCTTCCCTTACACACTCCTCACTTACACACTCCTCCCTCACTCACACCTCTCTCACACACTGCTCCCTCAAACAGACCACCCTCCCTCACTCCTTCCTCTCACACACTTCCCTCACACTCCTTCCTCCCACACTCCTCCCTCAGAAACTGCTCCCTCTCATACTCCTCCCTCACACACTCCTCCTTCACACTCTCCTCCCTCTCAAACTCATCCTTCACACTCCTCCCTCACACACTCCTCCCTCACACACTCCCACCTCTCACAATGCTCACTCACTCCTCCCAAAACTCCTCCCTCACACTCTCCTCCCTCTCAAACTCATCCCTCACACTCCTCCCTCACACGCCTCCCTCAAACACTCCACCCCCTCACATTCCTCGCGCACATACTCATCCCTCATACACCTCCCTCACACACTCCTCCCTCAAACTCCTCCCTCACACATTCCTCCCTCACACTCCTCCCTCACTCTCCTCCCTCTCACACTCCTCCCTCACACACTCCACCCTCGAACGTCCTCCCTCACACTTCTCCCGCACACTCCTCCCTCTCACAATCCTCCCTCACATACTCATCCCTCACAACTCCACACTCACACACTCCTCCCTCTCAAATGGATCCCTCACAATCCTCCCTCACACACTCCTCCCTCACACTCCTCCGTCTCACACTCCTCGCTCAAACACTCCTGCCCATCACAATCCTCGCTCACATACTCATCCCTCACACACCTCCCTCACACACTCCTCCCTCAAACTCCTCCCTCACACATTCCTCCCTCACACTCCTCCCTTACACTCCTCCCTCACACACTGCTCACTCACAATCCTCCCTCACAATCCTCCCTCACACACTCCTCCCTCAAACTCCTCCCTCTCACACTTCTCCCTCACACACTCCTCCCTCACACTCCTCCATCACACTCCTCCCTCTCACATTCCTCCCTCAAACACTCCTCCCTCTCACAATCCTCCCTCACACACTCATCCCTCACACACCTCCCTCACACACTCCTCCCTCAGATTCCTCCCTCTCACTCTCCTCCCTCTCACACGCCTCCCTCACACTCCTCCCTCACACACTCCTCCCTCAAATTCCTCCCTCTCACACTCCTCCCTCTCACATGCCTCCCTCACACTCCTCCCTCACACACTCCTCCCTCAAAAACTCCTCCCTGTCACAATCCTCCCTTACACACTCATCCCTCACACAACTCCCTCACACACTCCTCCCTCTCAAATTCATCCCTCACAATCCTCCGTCACACACTCCTCCCTCACACTCATCCCTCACAATCCTCCCTCACAGTCCTCCCTCTCACACTCCTCCCTCACACTCCTCCCTCAAACACTCTGTCCCGTCACAATCCTCTCTCACATACTCATCCCTCACACTCCTCCCTCTCACATTCCTCCCTCAAACACTCATCGCTCACACAATCCTCCCTCACACACTCCTCCCTCACTCTCCTCCCACACACACACCTCCCTCAAACGCCTCCCTCTCACACTCCTCCCTCTAATATGCCTCCCTCACACTCCTCCCTCACACACTCCTCCCTCACACTCCTCCCTCACACACTCATCCCTCAAACGCCTCTCTCTCACACTCCTCCCTCTCACACTCCTCCCTCACACACTCCTCCCTCAAACTCCTCCCTCTCACATTCCACCCTCAAACACTCCTCCCTCTCACAATCTCCGTCACACACACCTCCCTCACACTCCTCCCTCACACACACCTCCCTCAAACTCTCCCTCTTACACTCCTCCCTCTAACATGCCTCCCTCACACACTCCTCCCTCACATTCCTCCCTCACGCTCCTCCCTCTCACATTCCACCCTCAAACACTCCTCCCTCTCACAATCCTCCGTCACACACACCTCCCTCACACTCCTCCCTCACACACACCTCCCTCAAACTCTCCCTCTCACACTCCTCCCTCTAACATGCCTCCCTCACACTCCTCCCTCACACAATCCTCCCTCACATTCCTCCCTCACACACTCCTCCCTCAAACTCCTCCCTCTCACACTCCTCCCTCACACTCCTCCCTCTCACAATCCTCCCTCACTCCTTGCTCACACTTCTCCCTCACTCACTCCTTCCTCACACACTCCTCCCTCACATACTCCTCCCTCACACACTCCTCCCTCACACACTCTTCCCTTACACACTCCTCCCTTACACACTCTTCCCTCACTCACACCTCTCTCACACACTGCTCCCTCAAACAGACCACCCTCCCTCACTCCTCCCTCTCACACTCTTCCCTCACACTCCTTCCTCCCACACTCCTCCCTCAGAAACTGCTCCCTCTCATAATCCTCCCTCACACACTCCTCCCTCACACACTCCTCCCTCTCAAACTCATCCCTCACACTCCTCCCTCTCACACTCCTCCCTCAAACACTCCACCCCCCACAATCCTTCCTCACACACTCATCCCTCATACTCCCCTCCACCTCACACTCCTCCCTCACACACACATCCCTCTCACACTACTCCCTCACACACTCCTCACTCAAACACTCCTCCCGCACACTCCTCCCTCACACTATTCCCTCTCACACTCCTCCCTCACACACTCCACCCTCAAACACTCCTCCCTCACACAATCATCCCTCACACAGTCATCCCTCAAACTCTACCCTCTCACACTCCTCCCTCACACACTCCTCCCTCACACTCCTCCCTCTCATACTCCTCCCTCAAACATTCCTCCCTCACAATGCTCCCTCACACACTCACCCCTCACACACTCCTCCCTCACACACTCTTCCCTTACACACTCCTCCCTTACACACTCTTCCCTCACTCACACCTCTCTCACACACTGCTCCCTCAAACAGACCACCCTCCCTCACTCCTCCCTCTCACACTCTTCCCTCACACTCCTTCCTCCCACACTCCTCCCTCAGAAACTGCTCCCTCTCATAATCCTCCCTCACACACTCCTCCCTCACACACTCCTCCCTCTCAAACTCATCCCTCACACTCCTCCCTCTCACACTCCTCCCTCAACACTCCACCCCCACAATCCTCTCACACACTCATCCCTCATACTCCCCTCCACCTCACACTCCTCCCTCACACACACATCCCTCTCACACTACTCCCTCACACACTCCTCACTCAAACACTCCTCCCGCACACTCCTCCCTCACACTATTCCCTCTCACACTCCTCCCTCACACACTCCACCCTCAAACACTCCTCCCTCACACAATCATCCCTCACACAGTCATCCCTCAAACTCTACCCTCTCACACTCCTCCCTCACACACTCCTCCCTCACACTCCTCCCTCTCATACTCCTCCCTCAAACATTCCTCCCTCACAATGCTCCCTCACACACTCACCCCTCACACACTCCTCCCTCACACACTCTTCCCTTACACACTCCTCCCTTACACACTCCTCCCTCACTCTCACCTCTCTCACACACTGCTCCCTCAAACAGACCACCCTCCCTCACTCCTCCCTCTCACACTCTTCCCTCACACTCCTTCCTCCCACACTCCTCCCTCAGAAACTGCTCCCTCTCATAATCCTCCCTCACACACTCCTCCCTCACACACTCCTCCCTCTCACACTCCTCCCTCTCACACTCCTCCCTCACACACTCCTCCTTCACACACTCCTCCCTCACACACTCATCCCTCAAATTCCACCTCTCACATTCATCCCTCTCACAATCCTCCCTCACATTCCTCCCTCACACTCCTCCCTCACACTCACCTCCCTCTCACACTCCTCCCTCACACTCCTCCCTCTCACACTCCTCCCTCACACACTCCACCCTCAAACATTCCTCCCTCACACTCCTACCTCACACAGTCCTCCCACACACTGCTCCCTCTCACAATCCTCCCTCTCAAACTCATCCCTCACACTCCTCCCTCACACACTCCTCCCTCATACTCCTCCCTCTCAAACTCCTCCCTCACACACTCCTCCCTCATACTCCTCCCTTACACACTCCTCCCTCAAACACTCCTCCCTCTCATAATCCTCCCTCACACACTCCTCCCTCAAACTCCTGCCTCCCTCATTCCTCCCTCACACACTCCTCACTCAAACACTACTCCCTCACACTCCGCCTTCAAACACTCCTCCTGCTAACTCCTCCCTCAAACACTCCTCCCTCAAACACTCCTCCCTCACACACTCCCTCTCACACTCCTCTCTCACACACTCCACCCTCAAACACTCCTCCCTCACACACTCCTCCCACACACTCCTCCCTCTCACAATCCTCCCTCACACACTCATCCCTCACACCCTCCTCCCTCACACAATCCTCCCACTCAAACTCATCTCTCACACTCCTCCCCCACACACTCCTCCCTCACACTCCTCCCTCACACTCCTCCCTCACACTCCTCCCTCACACACTCCTCCCTCACACTCCTCCCTCTCACACTCCTCCCTTAAACACTCCACCCCTCATAATCCTTCCTCACACAATCATCCCTCATACTCTCCTCCACTTCACACTCCTCCCTCATACACTCCTCGCTCTCACACTACTCCCTCACACACTCCTCACTCAAACATTACACCCTCACACTCCTCTCACACTCCTCCCTCTCACACTCCTCCCGCACACACTCCACACTTGAACACTCCTCCCTCACACTCCTCCCGCACACTCCACCCTCTCACAATCCTCCCTCACACACTCATCCCTCACAACTCCACCCTCACACACTCCTCCCTCTCAAATTCATCCCTCACAATCCTCCCTCACACACTCCTCCCTCACACTCATCCCTCACACTCCTCCCTCACACTCCTCCCTCAAACACTCCTCCCTCTCACAATTCTCCCTCACACACTCCTCCCTCACTCTCCTCCCTCACACACACCTCCCCCAAACTCCTCCCTCTCACACTCCTCCCTCTAATATGCCTCCCTCACACTTCTCCCTCACACACTCCTCCCTCACACTCCTCCCTCACACACTCCTCCCTCACTCTCATCCCTCACACACACCTCCCTCAAACTCCTCCCTCTCACACTCCTCCCTCTCACATGCCTCCCTCACACTCCTCCCTCTCACACTCCGCCCTCACACTCCTCCCTCACACTCCTCCCTCACACACTCCTCCCTCATACTCCTCCCTCTCAAACTCCTCCCTCACACACTCCTCCCACTCAAACTCATCCCTCACACTCCTCCCTCACACTCATCCCTCACACTCCTCCCTCACACACTCCTCCTCACATTCCTCCCTCTCACACTCCGTCCTCAAACACTCCACCCCTCACAATCCTTCCTCACACACTAATTCCTCATACTCTCCTCCACCTCACACTCCTCCCTCACACCCCTCCCTCTCACACTACTCCCTCACACACTCCTCACTCGAACACTACTCCCTCACACTCCTCACTCACACTCTTCCCTCACACTCCTCCCTCACACACTCCACCTTTGAACACTCCTCCCTCACACTCCTGCCTCACTCTCCTCCCTCTCACACTCCTCCCTCAAACACTCCACCCCTCACAATCCTTCCTCACACACTCATTCCTCATACTCTCCACCTCACACTTCTCCCTCACACACTCCTCACTCAAACACTACTCCCTCACACTCCTCCCTCACACTCCTCCCTCTCACAATCCTCCCTCACACACTCATCCCTCACAACTCCACCCTCACACACTCCTCCCTCTCAAACTCATCCCTCACAATCCTCCCACACACTTGTCCCTCACACTCCTCCCTCACACGCCTCCCTCAAACACTCCACCCCCTCACATTCCTCGCGCACATACTCATCCCTCATACACCTCCCTCACACACTCCTCCCTCAAACTCCTCCCTCACACATTCCTCCCTCACACTCCTCCCTCACTCCCCTCCCTCTCACACTCCTCCCTCACACATTCCACCCTCGAATGTCCTCCCTCACACTTCTCCCGCATACTCCTCCCTCTCACAATCCTCCCTCACATACTCATCCCTCACAACTCCACACTCACACACTCCTCCCTCTCAAATGCATCCCTCACAATCCTCCCTCACACACTCCTCCCTCACACTCATCCCTCACACTCCTCTCTCACACTCCTCCCTCACACACTCCTCCCTCACACTCCTCCCTTACACTCCTCCCTCACACACTGCTCACTCACAATCCTCCCTCACAATCCTCCCTCACACACTCCTCCCTCAAACTCCTCCATCACACTCCTCCATCACACTCCTCCCTCTCACATTCCTCCCTCAAACACTCCTCCCTCTCACAATCCTCCCACACACTCATCCCTCACACACCTCCCTCACACACTCCTCCCTCAAATTCCTCCCACTCACACTCCTCCCTCTCACACGCCTCCCTCACACTCCTCCCTCACACACTCCTCCCTCAAACACTCCTCCCTGTCACAATCCTCCCTTACACACTCATCCCTCACACAACTCCCTCACACACTCCTCCCTCTCAAATTCATCCCTCACAATCCTCCGTCACACACTCCTCCCTCACACTCATCCCTCACAATCCTCCCTCACAGTCCTCCCTCTCACACTCCTCCCTCACACTCCTCCCTCAAACACTCTGTCCCGTCACAATCCTCTCTCACATACTCATCCCTCACACTCCTCCCTCTCACATTCCTCCCTCAAACACTCATCGCTCACACAATCCTCCCTCACACACTCCTCCCTCACTCTCCGCCCTCACACACACCTCCTTCAAACTCCTCCCTCTCACACTCCTCCCTCTAATATGCCTCCCTCACACTCCTCCCTCACACACTCCTCCCTCACACTCCTTCCTCACACACTCCTCCCTCAAACGCCTCTCTCTCACACTCCTCCCTCTCACACTCCTCCCTCACACACTCCTCCCTCACACTCCTCCCTCACAATCCTCCCTCTCACATTCCACCCTCAAACACTCCTCCCTCTCACAATCTCCATCACACACACCTCCCTCACACTCCTCCCTCACACACACCTCCCTCAAATTCTCCCTCTTACACTCCTCCCTCTAACATGCCTCCCTCACACACTCCTCCCTCACACTCCTCCCTCACACTCCTCCCTCTCACATTCCACCCTCAAACACTCCTCCCTCTCACAATCCTCCGTCACACACACCGCCCTCACACTCCTCCCTCACACACACCTCCCTCAAACACTCCCTCTCACACTCCTCCCTCTAACATGCCTCCCTCACACTCCTCCCTCACACAATCCTCCCTCACATTCCTCCCTCACACACTCCTCCCTCAAACGCCTCCCTCGCTCACTCCTCCCTCACACACTCCTCCCTCACACTCCTCCCTCACACACTCCTCCCTCACACTCCTCCCTCACACACTCCTCCCTCACTCTCACCTCCCTCACACACTCCTCCCTCTCACAATTCTCCCTCAGTCCTCGCTCACACTCCTCCCTCCCTCAGTCCTCCCTCAAACCCTCATCAATCACACACTCTTCCCTCACACACTCGTCCTTCACACACTCCACCATCACACTCCCTCCCTCACTCCTCCCTCTCACATATCACCCTCAATATTCACTCACAATCCTACCTCACTCTCCTCCCTCACACACGCCTCCCACTCACACTCCTCCCTCACACTCACTTCCCTCACGCACTCCTCCCTCACATTCTTCCCACACACAATCCTCCCTCACACACTCCTCTCTCCCACACTCGTCCCTCTAACATACATCTGTCACACACTCTTCACTCACACACTCCTCCATCAAACACTCCTCTTGCTCACTCCTCCCTCACACACTCCTCCCTCACACATTCCTTTCTTAAACTCCTTCCTCACACAATCCTCCGTCACACTCACCTCCCTCACACACGCCTCCCTCACACGCTCCAAAATCACACTCCTCCCTCACAAAATCCCCCCTCACACTCACCTCCCTCACATACTCCTCCCTCACACACTCCTCCCTCCCTCACTCCTCCCTCTCACACTCACCTCCCTCACACACTCCTCCCTCACATACTCCTCCCTCACACACTCCTCCCTCTCACACTCCTCCCTCTTACACTCCTCCCTCACACACTCCTCCCTCTCACACTCCTCCCTCACACCCTCCTCCCTCACAAACTGCTTTCTTACACTCCTCCCTCAAACAATCCTCCGTCACACTCACCTCCCTCACACTCACCTCCCTTACGCACTTCTCCCTCACACATTCCTCCATTGAACACTCCTCCCTGTCACTCCTCACTCTCACACTCCTCCCTCACAAAATCCCCCCTCACACTCACCTCCCTCACACACTCCTCCCTCACATACTCCTCCCTCACACACTCCTCCCTCTCACACTCCTCCCTCTCACACTCCTCCCTCACACACTCCTCCCTCTCACACTCCTCCCTCTCACACCCTCCTCCCTCACACACTGCTTTCTTACACTCCTCCCTCACACAGTCCTCCGTCACACTCACCTCCCTCACACACGCCTCCCTCACAAGCTCCAACCTCACACTCCTCCCTCACAAAATCCTCCCTCACACTCACCTCCCTTACGCACTTCTCCCTCACACATTCCTCCCTCAAACACTCCTCCCTGTCACTCCTCACTCTCACACTCCTCTCTCACAAACAACTCCCTCTTACACTCCTCCCTCACACATTTCTCCCTCACACACTCCTTTCTTACACTCCTCCCTCACACAATCTTCCCTCACACTCACCTCCCTTACGCACTTCTCCCTCACACATTCCTCCCTCACACACTCCTCCCTCTCATTCCTCCCTCTCACACTCCTCCCTCACACACTCCTCCCTCTCACACTACTCCCTCACACCCTCCTCCCTCACACACTGCTTTCTTACACTCCTCCCTCACACAATCCTCCGTCACGCTCATGTCCCTCACACACTCCTCCCTCACACAATCCTCCATCACACTCACCTCCTCTACACACTTCTCCCTCACACACTCCTTTCTTACACTCCTCCCTCACACAATCTTCCCTCACACTCACCTCCCTTACGCACTTCTCCCTCACACATTCCTCCCTCACACACTCCTCCCTCTCATTCCTCCCTCTCACACTCCTCCCTCACACACTCCTCCCTCTCACTACTCCCTCTCACACTCCTCCCTCACACACTCCTCCCTCTCACTCCTTCCTCTCACTCTCCTCCCTCACACACACCTCCCTCACACACGCCTCCCTCACACGCTCCAACCTCACAATCCTCCCTCACACAATCCTCCATCACACTCACCTCCTCTACAAACTCCTCCCTCACACACGCCATCGTTACGCACGCCTCCCTCACAATCACCTCCCTTACACACTTCTCCCTTACACTATCCTCCCTCTCACAATCCTCCCTCTCACTCCTCCCTCACAAACTCCTCCCTCACACTCACCTCCCTTACGATCTTCTCCCTCACACTATCCTCCCTATCACACTCCTCCCTCACACCCTCCTCCCTCACACACTACTTTCTTACACTCCTCCCTCACACAATCCTCCATCACACTCACCTCCCTCACAAACTCCTCCCTCACACACAACTCCCTCACACGCTCCAACCTCACTCTCCTCCCCCACAAAATCCTCCCTCACACTCACCTCCCTTACGGACTTCTCCCTCACACATTCCTCCATTGAACACTCCTCCCTGTCACTCCTCACTCTCACACTCCTCCCTCACAAACAACTCCCTCTCACACTCCTCCCTCTCACTCCTCCCTCACACACTCCTCCCTCTCACACTCCTCCCTCTCACACCCTCCTCCCTCACACACTGCTTTCTTACACTCCTCCCTCACACAATCCTCCGTCACACTCACCTCCCTCACACACGCCTCCCTCACAAGCTCCAACCTCACACTCCTCCCTCACAAAATCCTCCCTCACACTCACCTCCCTTACGCACTTCTCCCTCACACATTCCTCCCTCAAACACTCCTCCCTGTCACTCCTCACTCTCACACTCCTCCCTCACAAACTCCTCCCTCACACACTCCTCCCTCTCATTCCTCCCTCTCACACTCCTCCCTCACATACTCCTCCCTTTCACTACTCCCTCTCACACTCCTCCCTCACACACTTCTCCCTCACACACTCCTCCCTCTCACACTCCTCCCTCACATACTCCTCCCTTTCACTACTCCCTCTCACACTCCTCCCTCACACACTTCTCCCTCACACACTCCTCCCTCACACACTTCTCCCTCAACCAATCCTCCCTCACACTCACCTCCCTTACACACTCCTCCCTCACACACTACTCCCTCACATCCTCCTCCCTCACACACTGCTTTCTTACACTCCTCCCTCACACAATCCTCCGTCACAGTCACGTCCCTCACACACTCCTCCCTCACACACGCCTCCCTCACACGCTCCAACCTCACAATTCTCCCTCACACAATCCTCCATCACACTCACCTCCTCTACACACTCCTCCCTCACACACGCCATCGTCACACACGCCTCCCTCACAATCACCTCCCTTACGCACTTCTCCCTTACACTATCCTCCCTCTCACAATCCTCCCTCTCACTCCTCCCTCACAAACTCCTCCCTCACACTCACCTCCCTTACGATCTTCTCCCTCACACTATCCTCCCCATCACACTCCTCCCTCACACCCTCCTCCCTCACACACGCCATCGTCACACACGCCTCCCTCACAATCACCTCCCTTACGCACTTCTCCCTTACACTATCCTCCCTCTCACAATCCTCCCTCTCACTCCTCCCTCACAAACTCCTCCCTCACACTCACCTCCCTTACGATCTTCTCCCTCACACTATCCTCCCTATCACACTCCTCCCTCACACCCTCCTCCCTCACACACTCCTTTCTTACACTCCTCCCACACACAATCTCCCATCACACTCACCTCCCTTACGCACTTCTCCCTCACACTATCCTCCCTATCACACTCCTTCCTCACACCCTCCTCCCTCACACACTCCTTTCTTACACTCCTCCCTCACACAATCCTCCATCACACTCACCTCACTCACAAACTCCGCCCTCACACACAACTCCCTCACATGCTCCAACCTCACTCTCCTCCCCACAAAATCCTCCCTCACACTCACCTCCCTTACGCACTTCTCCCTCACACATTCCTCCATTGAACACTCCTCCCTCTCACTCCTCACTCTCACACTCCTCCCTCACATACTCCTCCCTCACATACTCCTCCCTCACACACTCCTCCCTCTCACACTCCTCCCTCTCACACCCTCCTCCCTCACACACTGCTTTCTTACACTCCTCCCTCACACAATCCTCCGTCACACTCACCTCCCTCACACACGCCTCCCTCACAAGCTCCAACCTCACACTCCTCCCTCACAAAATCCTCCCTCACACTCACCTCCCTTACGCACTTCTCCCTCACACATTCCTCCCTCAAACACTCCTCCCTGTCACTCCTCACTCTCACACTCCTCCCTCACAAACAACTCCCTCTCACACTCCTCCCTCTCATTCCTCCCTCTCACACTCCTCCCTCACATACTCCTCCCTCTCACTACTCCCTCTCACACTCCTCCCTCACATACTCCTCCCTCACACACTCCTCCCTCTCACACTCCTCCCTCTCACACCCTCCTCCCTCACACACTGCTTTCTTACACTCCTCCCTCACACAATCTTCCCTCACACTCACCTCCCTTACGCACTTCTCCCTCACACATTCCTCCCTCACACACTCCTCCCTCTCATTCCTCCCTCTCACAATCCTCCCTCACACACTCCTCCCTCACACACTACTCCCTCACACCCTCCTCCCTCACACACTGCTTTCTTACACTCCTCCCTCACACAATCCTCCGTCACGCTCATGTCCCTCACACACTCCTCCCTCACACAATCCTCCATCACACTCACCTCCTCTACACACTCCGCCCTCACACACTCCTTTCTTACACTCCTCCCTCACACAATCTTCCCTCACACTCACCTCCCTTACGCACTTCTCCCTCACACATTCCTCCCTCACACACTCCTCCCTCTCATTCCTCCCTCTCACACTCCTCCCTCACACACTCCTCCCTCTCACTACTCCCTCTCACACTCCTCCCTCACACACTCCTCCCTCTCACTCCTTCCTCTCACTCTCCTCCCACCACACACTCCTCCCTCACACACGCCTCCCTCACACGCTCCAACCTCACAATCCTCCCTCACACAATCCTCCATCACACTCACCTCCCTTACGCACTTCTCCCTTACACTATCCTCCCTCTCACAATCCTCCCTCTCACTCCTCCCTCACAAACTCCTCCCTCACACTCACCTCCCTTACGATCTTCTCCCTCACACTATCCTCCCTATCACACTCCTCCCTCACACCCTCCTCCCTCACACACTGCTTTCTTACACTCCTCCCTCACACAATCCTCCGTCACAGTCACGTCCCTCACACACTCCTCCCTCACACACGCCTCCCTCACACGCTCCAACCTCACAATCCTCCCTCACACAATCCTCCATCACACTCACCTCCTCTACACACTCCTCCCTCACACACGCCATCGTCACACACGCCTCCCTCACAATCACCTCCCTTACGCACTTCTCCCTTACACTATCCTCCCTCTCACAATCCTCCCACTCACTCCTCCCTCACAAACTCCTCCCTCACACTCACCTCCCTTACGATCTTCTCCCTCACACTATCCTCCCTATCACACTCCTCCCTCACACCCTCCTCCCTCACACACTCCTTTCTTACACTCCTCCCTCACACAATCCTCCATCACACTCACCTCCCTTACGCACTTCTCCCTCACACTATCCTCCCTATCACACTCCTTCCTCACACCCTCCTCCCTCACACACTCCTTTCTTACACTCCTCCCTCACACAATCCTCCATCACACTCACCTCACTCACAAACTCCTCCCTCACACACAACTCCCTCACATGCTCCAACCTCACTCTCCTCCCCACAAAATCCTCCCTCACACTCACCTCCCTTACGCACTTCTCCCTCACACATTCCTCCATTGAACACTCCTCCCTCTCACTCCTCACTCTCACACTCCTCCCTCACAAAATCCCCCCTCACACACTCCTCCCTCACACACTCCTCCCTCACATACTCCTCCCTCACACACTCCTCCCTCTCACACTCCTCCCTCTCACACTCCTCCCTCACACACTCCTCCCTATCACACTCCTCCCTCACACCCTCCTCCCTCACACACTCCTTTCTTACACTCCTCCCTCACACAATCCTCCATCACACTCACCTCCCTCACAAACTGCTCCCTCACACACAACTCCCTCACATGCTCCAACCTCACTCTCCTCCCCACAAAATCCTCCCTTACGCACTTCTCCCTCACACATTCCTCCATTGAACACTCCTCCCTGTCACTCCTCACTCTCACACTCCTCCCTCACAAACAACTCCCTCTCACACTCCTCCCTCTCACTCCTCCCTCACACACTCCTCCCTCACACACTACTCCCTCACACCCTCCTCCCTCACACACTCCTCCCTATCACACTCCTTCCTCACACCCTCCTCCCTCACACACTCCTTTCTTACACTCCTCCCTCACACAATCCTCCATCACACTCACCTCACTCACAAACTCCGCCCTCACACACAACTCCCTCACATGCTCCAACCTCACTCTCCTCCCCACAAAATCCTCCCTCACACTCACCTCCCTTACGCACTTCTCCCTCACACATTCCTCCATTGAACACTCCTCCCTCTCACTCCTCACTCTCACACTCCTCCCTCACATACTCCTCCCTCACATACTCCTCCCTCACACACTCCTCCTCTCACACTCCTCCCTCTCACACCCTCCTCCCTCACACACTGCTTTCTTACACTCCTCCCTCACACAATCCTCCGTCACACTCACCTCCCTCACACACGCCTCCCTCACAAGCTCCAACCTCACACTCCTCCCTCACAAAATCCTCCCTCACACTCACCTCCCTTACGCACTTCTCCCTCACACATTCCTCCCTCAAACACTCCTCCCTGTCACTCCTCACTCTCACACTCCTCCCTCACAAACAACTCCCTCTCACACTCCTCCCTCTCATTCCTCCCTCTCACACTCCTCCCTCACATACTCCTCCCTCACACCCTCCTCCCTCACACACTCCTTTCTTACACTCCTCCCTCACTCAATCTTCCCTCACACTCACCTCCCTTACGCACTTCTCCCTCACACATTCCTCCCTCACACACTCCTCCCTCTCATTCCTCCCTCTCACACTCCTCCCTCACACACTCCTCCCTCACACACTACTCCCTCACACCCTCCTCCCTCACACACTGCTTTCTTACACTCCTCCCTCACACAATCCTCCGTCACGCTCATGTCCCTCACACTCACCTCCCTCACACACTCCGCCCTCACACACTCCTTTCTTACACTCCTCCCTCACACAATCTTCCCTCACACTCACCTCCCTCACACACTCCGTTCTTACACTCCTCCCTCACACAATCTTCCCTCACACTCACCTCCCTTACGCACTTCTCCCTCACACATTCCTCCCTCACACACTCCTCCCTCTCACTACTCCCTCTCACACTCCTCCCTCACACACTCCTCCCTCTCACTCCTTCCTCTCACTCTCCTCCCTCACACACTCCTCCCTCACACACGCCTCCCTCACACGCTCCAACCTCACAATCCTCCCTCACACAATCCTCCATCACACTCACCTCCTCTACACACTCCTCCCTCACACACGCCATCGTCACACACGCCTCCCTCACAATCACCTCCCTTACGCACTTCTCCCTTACACTATCCTCCCTCTCACAATCCTCCCACTCACTCCTCCCTCACAAACTCCTCCCTCACACTCACCTCCCTTACGATCTTCTCCCTCACACTATCCTCCCTATCACACTCCTCCCTCACACCCTCCTCCCTCACACACTCCTTTCTTACACTCCTCCCTCACACAATCCTCCATCACACTCACCTCCCTTACGCACTTCTCCCTCACACACTACTCCCTCACATCCTCCTCCCTCACACACTGCTTTCTTACACTCCTCCCTCACACAATCCTCCGTCACGCTCATGTCCCTCACACACTCCTCCCTCACACACGCCTCCCTCACACGCTCCAACCTCACAATCTTCCCTCACACAATCCTCCATCACACTCACCTCCCTTACGCACTTCTCCCTCACACTATCCTCCCTATCACACTCCTTCCTCACACCCTCCTCCCTCACACACTCCTTTCTTACACTCCTCCCTCACACAATCCTCCATCACACTCACCTCACTCACAAACTCCTCCCTCACACACAACTCCCTCACATGCTCCAACCTCACTCTCCTCCCCACAAAATCCTCCCTCACACTCACCTCCCTTACGCACTTCTCCCTCACACATTCCTCCATTGAACACTCCTTCCTCTCACTCCTCACTCTCACACTCCTCCCTCACAAAATCCCCCCTCACACACTCCTCCCTCACACACTCCTCCCTCACATACTCCTCCCTCACACACTCCTCCCTCTCACACTCCTCCCTCTCACACTCCTCCCTCACACACTCCTCCCTCTCACACTCCTCCCTCTCACACCCTCCTCCCTCACACACTGCTTTCTTACACTCCTCCCTCACACAATCCTCCGTCACACTCACCTCCCTCACACATGCCTCCCTCACAAGCTCCAACCTCACACTCCTCCCTCACAAAATCCTCCCTCACACTCACCTCCCTTACGCACTTCTCCCTCACACATTCCTCCCTCAAACACTCCTCCCTGTCACTCCTCACTCTCACACTCCTCCCTCACAAACAACTCCCTCTCACACTCCTCCCTCTCATTCCTCCCTCTCACACTCCTCCCTCACATACTCCTCCCTCTCACTACTCCCTCTCACACTCCTCCCTCACACATTTCTCCCTCACACACTCCTTTCTTACACTCCTCCCTCACACAATCTTCCCTCACACTCACCTCCCTTACGCACTTCTCCCTCACACATTCCTCCCTCACACACTCCTCCCTCTCATTCCTCCCTCTCACACTGCTCCCTCACACACTACTCCCTCACACAATCCTCCATCACACTCACCTCCTCTACACACTCCTCCCTCACACACGCCATCGTCACACACGCCTCCCTCACAATCACCTCCCTTACGCACTTCTCCCTTACACTATCCTCCCTCTCACAATCCTCCCTCTCACTCCTCCCTCACAATCTCCTCCCTCACACTCACCTCCCTTACGATCTTCTCCCTCACACTATCCTCCCTATCACACTCCTCCCTCACACCCTCCTCCCTTTCACAATCCTCCCTCTCACTCCTCCCTCACAAACTCCTCCCTCAC
This sequence comes from Carcharodon carcharias, assembly GCF_017639515.1. NCBI lineage: Eukaryota > Metazoa > Chordata > Chondrichthyes > Lamniformes > Lamnidae > Carcharodon > Carcharodon carcharias. Next base: position 110,954,000 of record NC_054486.1, read on the forward strand.
AAACTCCTCCCTCACACTCACCTCCCTTACGATCTTCTCCCTCACACACTCCTCCCTATCACACTCCTCCCTCACACCCTCCTCCCTCACACACTCCTTTCTTACACTCCTCCCTCACACAATCCTCCATCACACTCACCTCCCTCACAAACTGCTCCCTCACACACAACTCCCTCACATGCTCCAACCTCACTCTCCTCCCCACAAAATCCTCCCTCACACTCACCTCCCTTACGCACTTCTCCCTCACACATTCCTCCATTGAACACTCCTCCCTGTCACTCCTCACTCTCACACTCCTCCCTCACAAACAACTCCCTCTCACACACCTCCCTCACACATTTCTCCCTCACACACTCCTTTCTTACACTCCTCCCTCACACAATCTTCCCTCACACTCACCTCCCTTACGCACTTCTCCCTCACACATTCCTCCCTCACACACTCCTCCCTCTCATTCCTCCCTCTCACACTCCTCCCTCACACACTCCTCCCTCTCACTACTCCCTCTCACACTCCTCCCTCACACACTTCTCCCTCACAAACTCCTTTCTTACACTCCTCCCTCAAACAATCTTCCCTCACGCTCACCTCCCTCACACCCTCCTCCCTCACACACTGCTTTCTTACACTCCTCCCTCACACACTCCTCCCTCACACACTACTCCCTCACACCCTCCTCCCTCACACACTGCTTTCTTACACTCCTCCCTCACACAATCCTCCGTCACACTCATGTCCCTCACACACTCCTCCCTCACACACTGCTTTCTTACACTCCTCCCTCACACAATCCTCCGTCACACTCATGTCCCTCACACACTCCTCCCTCACACACCCCTCCCTCACACGCTCCAACCTCACAATCCTCCCTCACACAATCCTCCATCACACTCACCTCCTCTACACACTCCTCCCTCACACACGCCATCGTCACACACGCCTCCCTCACAATCACCTCCCTTACACACTTCTCCCTTACACTATCCTCCCTCTCACAATCCTCCCTCTCACTCCTCCCTCACAAACTCCTCCCTCACACTCACCTCCCTTACGATCTTCTCCCTCACACTATCCTCCCTCACAAACTCCTCCCTCACACCCTCCTCCCTCACACACTCCTTTCTTACACTCCTCCCTCACACAATCCTCCATCACACTCACCTCCCTCACAAACTCCTCCCTCACACACAACTCCCTCACATGCTCCAACCTCACTCTCCTCCCCCAAAAATCCTCCCTCACACTCACCTCCCTTACGCACTTCTCCCTCACACATTCCTCCATTGAACACTCCTCCCTGTCACTCCTCACTCTCACACTCCTCCCTCACAAAATCCCCCCTCACACACTCCTCCCTCTCACTCCTCCCTCTCACACTCCTTCCTCTTACACTCCTCCCTCTCACACTCCTCCCTCTCACACTCCTCCCTCTTACACTCCTCCCTCATACACTCCTCACTCTCACACTCCTCCCTCTCACACTCCTCCCTCCCTCACTCCTCCCTCTCACACTCACCTCCCTCACACACTCCTCCCTCACATACTCCTCCCTCACACACTCCTCCCTCACATACTCCTCCCTCACACACTCCTCCCTCTCACACTCCTCCCTCTTACACTCCTCCCTCACACACTCCTCCCTCTCACACTCCTCCCTCACACACTCCTCCCTCTCACACTCCTCTCTCACACCCTCCTCCCTCACACACTGCTTTCTTACACTCCTCCCTCACACAATCCTCCCTCACACACGCCTCCCTCACAAGCTCCAACCTCACTCTCCTCCCCACAAAATCCTCCCTCACACTCACCTCCCTTACGCACTTCTCCCTCACACATTCCTCCATTGAACACTCCTCCCTGTCACTCCTCACTCTCACACTCCTCCCTCACAAAATCCCCCCTCACACACTCCTTTCTTACACTCCTCCCTCACACAATCTTCCCTCACACTCACCTCCCTTACGCACTTCTCCCTCACACATTCCTCCCTCAAACACTCCTCCCTGTCACTCCTCACTCTCACACTTCTCCCTCACACATTCCTCCCTCACACACTCCTCCCTCTCAATTCTCCCTCACACACTCCTCCCACACACACTCCTCCCTCTCAATACTCCCTCTCACACTCCTCCCACACACACTCCTCCCTCTCAATACTCCCTCTCACACTCCTCCCTCACACACTCCTCCCTCACACACTACTCCCTCACACCCTCCTCCCTCACACACTGCTTTCTTACACTCCTCCCTCACACAATCCTCCATCACACTCACCTACTCTACACACTCCTCCCTCACACACTCCTTTCTTACACTCCTCCCTCACACAATCTTCCCTCACACTCACCTCCCTTACGCACATCTCCCTCACACATTCCTCCCTCACACACTCCTCCCTCTCAATACTCCCTCACACACTCCTCCCTCACACACTCCTCCCTCTCAATACTCCCTCTCAGACTCCTCCCTCACACACTCCTCCCTCACACACTACTCCCTCACACCCTCCTCCCTCACACACTGCTTTCTTACACTCCTCCCTCACACAATCCTCCGTCACACTCATGTCCCTCACACACTCCTCCCTCACACAATCCTCCATCACACTCACCTCCTCTACACACTCCTCCCTCACACACTCCTTTCTTACACTCCTCCCTCACACAATCTTCCCTCACACTCACCTCCCTTATGCACTTCTCCCTCACACATTCCTCCCTCACACACTCCTCCCTCTCATTCCTCCCTCTCACACTCCTCCCTCACACACTCCTCCCTCTCATTCCTCCCTCTCACACACTCCTCCCTCTCACTACTCTTCTCACACTCCTCCCTCACACACTCTTCCCTCTCACTCCTTCCTCTCACACTCCTCCCTCACACACTTCTCCCTCACAAACTCCTTTCTTACACTCCTCCCTCAAACAATCCTCCCTCACACTCACCTCCCTCACACCCTCCTCCCTCACACACTGCTTTCTTACACTCCTCCCTCACACAATCCTCCATCACACTCACCTCCCTCACAAACTCCTCCCTCACACACAACTCCCTCACACGCTCCAACCTCACTCTCCTCCCCCAAAAATCCTCCCTCACACTCACCTCCCTTACGCACTTCTCCCTCACACATTCCTCCATTGAACACTCCTCCCTGTCACTCCTCACTCTCACACTCCTCCCTCACAAAATCCCCCCTCACACACTCCTCCCTCTCACTCCTCCCTCTCACACTCCTCCCTCTCACACTCCTCCCTCTTACACTCCTCCCTCATACACTCCTCCCTCTCACACTCCTCCCTCTCACACTCCTCCCTCCCTCACTCCTCCCTCTCACACTCACCTCCCTCACACACTCCTCCCTCACATACTCCTCCCTCACACACTCCTCCCTCACATACTCCTCCCTCACACACTCCTCCCTCTCACACTCCTCCCTCTTACACTCCTCCCTCACACACTCCTCCCTCTCACACTCCTCCCTCACACACTCCTCCCTCTCACACTCCTCTCTCACACCCTCCTCCCTCACACACTGCTTTCTTACACTCCTCCCTCACACAATCCTCCGTCACACTCACCTCCCTCACAAACTCCTCCCTCACACACGCCTCCCTCACAAGCTCCAACCTCACTCTCCTCCCCACAAAATCCTCCCTCACACTCACCTCCCTTACGCACTTCTCCCTCACACATTCCTCCATTGAACACTCCTCCCTGTCACTCCTCACTCTCACACTCCTCCCTCACAAAATCCCCCCTCACACACTCCTTTCTTACACTCCTCCCTCACACAATCTTCCCTCACACTCACCTCCCTTACGCACTTCTCCCTCACACATTCCTCCCTCAAACACTCCTCCCTGTCACTCCTCACTCTCACACTTCTCCCTCACACATTCCTCCCTCACACACTCCTCCCTCACACACTCCTCCCTCTCAATTCTCCCTCACACACTCCTCCCTCACACACTCCTCCCTCTCAATACTCCCTCTCACACTCCTCCCTCACACACTGCTTTCTTACACTCCTCCCTCACACAATCCTCCATCACACTCACCTCCTCTACACCCTCCTCCCTCACACACTCCTTTCTTACACTCCTCCCTCACACAATCTTCCCTCACACTCACCTCCCTTACGCACATCTCCCTCACACATTCCTCCCTCACACACTCCTCCCTCTCAATACTCCCTCTCACACTCCTCCCTCACACACTCCTCCCTCACACACTCCTCCCTCTCAATACTCCCTCTCACACTCCTCCCTCACACACTCCTCCCTCACACACTCCTCCCTCTCAATACTCCCTCTCAGATTCCTCCCTCACACACTCCTCCCTCACACACTACTCCCTCACACCCTCCTCCCTCACACACTGCTTTCTTACACTCCTCCCTCACACAATCCTCCGTCACACTCATGTCCCTCACACACTCCTCCCTCACACAATCCTCCATCACACTCACCTCCTCTACACACTCCTCCCTCACACACTCCTTTCTTACACTCCTCCCTCACACAATCTTCCCTCACACTCACCTCCCTTACGCACTTCTCCCTCACACATTCCTCCCTCACACACTCCTCCCTCTCATTCCTCCCTCTCACACTCCTCCCTCACACACTCCTCCCTCTCATTCCTCCCTCTCACACTCCTCCCTCACACACTCCTCCCTCTCACTACTCTTCTCACACTCCTCCCTCACACACTCTTCCCTCTCACTCCTTCCTCTCACACTCCTCCCTCACACACTTCTCCCTCACAAACTCCTTTCTTACACTCCTCCCTCAAACAATCCTCCCTCACACTCACCTCCCTCACACCCTCCTCCCTCACACACTGCTTTCTTACACTCCTCCCTCACACAATCCTCCGTCACACTCATGTCCCTCACACACTCCTCCCTCACACACGCCTCCCTCACACGCTCCAACCTCACAATCCTCCCTCACACAATCCTCCATCACACTCACCTCCTCTACACACTCCTCCCTCACACACGCCATCGTCACACACGCCTCCCTCACAATCACCTCCCTTACGCACTTCTCCCTTACACTATCCTCCCTCTCACAATCCTCCCACTCACTCCTCCCTCACAAACTCCTCCCTCACACTCACCTCCCTTACGATCTTCTCCCTCACACTATCCTCCCTATCACACTCCTCCCTCACACACGCCTCCCTCACACACTCCTTTCTTACACTCCTCCCTCACACAATCCTCCATCACACTCACCTCCCTTACGCACTTCTCCCTCACACATTCCTCCCTCAAACACTCCTCCCTGTCACTCCTCACTCCCACACTCCTCCCTCACATACTCCTCCCTCTCACTACTCCCTCTCACACTCCTCCCTCACACATTTCTCCCTCACACACTCCTTTCTTACACTCCTCCCTCACACAATCTTCCCTCACACTCACCTCCCTTACGCACCTCTCCCTCACACATTCCTCCCTCACACACTCCTCCCTCTCAATACTCCCTCTCACACTCCTCCCTCACACACTCCTCCCTCACACACTACTCCCTCACACCCTCCTCCCTCACACACTGCTTTCTTACACTCCTCCCTCACACAATCCTCCGTCACACTCATGTCCCTCACACACTCCTCCCTCACACACTCCTCCCTCACACAATCCTCCATCACACTCACCTCCTCTACACACTCCTCCCTCACACACGCCATCGTCACACACGCCTCCCTCACAATCACCTCCCTTACGCACTTTTCCCTTACACTATCCTCCCTCTCACAATCCTCCCTCTCACTCCTCCCTCACAAACTCCTCCCTCACACTCACCTCCCTTACGATCTTCTCCCTCACACTATCCTCCCTATCACACTCCTCCCTCACACCCTCCTCCCTCACACACTCCTTTCTTACACTCCTCCCTCACACAATCCTCCATCACACTCACCTCCCTCACAAACTCCTCCCTCACACACAACTCCCTCACACTCACCTCCCTTACGATCTTCTCCCTCACACTATCCTCCCTATCACACTCCTCCCTCACACCCTCCTCCCTCACACACTGCTTTCTTACACTACTCCCTCACACAATCCTCCATCACACTCACCTCCCTCACAAACTCCTCCCTCACACACAACTCCCTCACATGCTCCAACCTCACTCTCCTCCCCACAAAATCCTCCCTCACACTCACCTCCCTTACGCACTTCTCCCTCACACATTCCTCCATTGAACACTCCTCCCTGTCACTCCTCACTCTCACACTCCTCCCTCACACAATCCTCCGTCACACTCACCTCCCTCACACACTCCTCCCTCACATACTCCTCCCTCACACACTCCTCCCTCTCACACTCCTCCCTCTCACACTCCTCCCTCACACACTCCTCCCTCTCACACTCCTCCCTCTCACACCCTCCTCCCTCACACACTGCTTTCTTATACTCCTCCCTCACACAATCCTCCGTCACACTCACCTCCCTCACACACGCCTCCCTCACAAGCTCCAACCTCACACTCCTCCCTCACAAAATCCTCCCTCACACTCACCTCCCTTACGCACTTCTCCCTCACACATTCCTCCCTCAAACACTCCTCCCTGTCACTCCTCACTCTCACACTCCTCACTCTCACACTCCTCCCTCACAAACTCCTCCCTCACACACTCCTCCCTCTCATTCCTCCCTCTCACACTCCTCCCTCACATACTCCTCCCTCTCACTACTCCTCTCACACTCCTCTCTCACACACTTCTCGCTCACACACTCTTTTCTTACACTCCTCCCTCACACAATCTTCCCTCACACTCACCTCCCTTACGCACTTCTCCCTCACACATTCCTCCCTCAAACACTCCTCCCTCTCATTCCTCCCTCTCACACTCCTCCCTCACACACTCCTCCCTCTCACTACTCCCTCTCACACTCCTCCCTCACACACTCCTCCCTGTCACTCCTCACTCTCACACTCCTCCCTCACACACTCCTCCCTCACACACTCCTCCCTCTCAATACTCCCTCTCACACTCCTCCCTCACACACTCCTCCCTCACACACCACTCCCTCACACCCTCCTCCCTCACACACTGCTTTCTTACACTCCTCCCTCACACAATCCTCCGTCACACTCATGTCCCTCACACACTCCTCCCTCACACAATCCTCCATCACACTCGCCTCCTCTACACACTCCTCCCTCACACACTCCTTTCTTACACTCCTCCCTCACACAATCTTCCCTCACACTCACCTCCCTTACGCACTTCTCCTTCACACATTCCTCCATCACACACTCCTTCCTCTCATTCCTCCCTCTCACACTCCTCCCTCACACACTCCTCCCTCTCACTACTCCCTCTCACACTCCTCCCTCACACACTCCTCCCTCTCACTCCTTCCTCTCACACTCCTCCCTCACACAGTTCTCCCTCACAAACTCCTTTCTTACACTCCTCCCTCAAACAATCCTCCCTCACACTCACCTCCCTCACACCCTCCTCCCTCACACACTGCTTTCTTACACTCCTCCCTCATACAATCCTCCGTCACACTCATGTCCCTCACACACTCCTCCCTCACACACGCCTCCCTCACACGCTCCAACCTCACAATCCTCCCTCACACAATCCTCCATCACACTCACCTCCTCTACACACTCCTCCCTCACACACGCCATCGTCACACACGCCTCCCTCACAATCACCTCCCTTACACACTTCTCCCTTACACTATCCTCCCTCTCACAATCCTCCCTCTCACTCCTCCCTCACAAACTCCTCCCTCACACTCACCTCCCTTACGATCTTCTCCCTCACACTATCCTCCCCATCACACTCCTCCCTCACACCCTCCTCCCTCACACACTCCTTTCTTACACTCCTCCCTCACACAATCCTCCATCACACTCACCTCCCTCACAAACTCCTCCCTCTCACACTCCTCCCTCACATACTCCTCCCTCTCACTCCTCCCTCTCAAACTGCTCCCTCTCACACTCCTCCCTCTCACACTCCTCCCTCACACACTTCTCCCTCACACACTCCACCCTCTCAAACTCCTCCCTCACTCATCGCTCACACTCCTCCCTCACTCACACCTCACTCACACTCCTCCCTCACACACTCCTCCCTCTCACACTCCTCCCTAACACTCTTCCCTCACACTCCTCCATCCCTCAATCCTCCCTCTTGCAATCCACCCTCAAGCAGTCCTCCCTCACACACTCCTCTCTCCCACACTCTTCCCTCACACACTCCTCCCTCACACACTCCTGCTCACTCCTCCCTCACACACTCTTCACTCACACTCACCTTCCTCACACTCTCCTCCCTCACACACTCCTGCCTCACACACTCCTCCCTCACATACATCCCTCACACTCTTCCCTCACACTCCTCCCACCCTCACTCTTCCCTCTTGCAATCCGCCCTCAAACAGTCCTACCTCACACACTCCTCCCTCACACACCCCACTCACACACTCCTTTCTTACACTCCACCCTCACACAATCCTCCCTCACACACGCCTCCCTCACAAGCTCCTACCTCACATTCCTCCTCACAAAATCATCCCTCACACACTCCTCTGTCTCACTCCTCCCTCTCACACTCCTCCCTCACACACTCCTCCCTCTCACATTCCCCACTCAATCACTCCTCCCTCAAACACTCCTCCCTCACTCCTCCCTCACACACTCCTCCCTCTCAAACTCCTCTCTCACAATCCTCCATAACAAACTTCTCACTCACACCTCACTCACACTCCTCCCTCACAATCATCCCTCAAAAACTCCTCCCTCACTTCTCACTCACACTCCTCCCTCATACACTGCTCCATCACACTCGTCCCTCACAATCCTCCCTCTCACATGCCTCCCTCTCACACTCCTCCCTCAAATACTGCTCCCTCACACACTCAGACCTCACACTCCTCCCTCAGAAACTCCTCACTCTCATACTCCTCCCTCACAGACTCCTCCCCTCACACTCCTCCCTCACACATTCTTCCCTCTCACACTCTTCCCTCACACTCTTTCCTCACACTCCTCCCTACCTCACTCCTCCCTCTTGCAATTCACCCTCACACACTCCTCCCTCCCACACTTGTCCCTCTAACACACCTCCCTCACACTCTCTTCACTCACACACTCCTCCCTCTCACACTCCTCCCTCACACATTCCTCCGTCACACAATCCTCCCCGACTCACCACCCTCAAAACTCCTCCTGCTCACTCCCCTCTCACACACTCCTCCCTCACACTCTTCCCTCACACCATCCTCCCTCACAGTCACCTCCCTCACACACTCCTGCCTCAAACACTCCTCCTGCTCACTCCTCTCTCACACTTCTTCCTCACACAATCCTCCGTCACACTCACATCCCTCACACACTCCTCCCTCACACACTCCTCCCTCTCAGTCTTCTCCCTCACACTCCTCCCTCACACACTCCTCACTTACACACTCCACCCTCATAATCCTCCCTCATACCTCGCTCACAGTCCTCCCTCACACTCACCTCCCTTACATACTCCTCCCACTCACACTCCTCCCACTCACACTCCTCCCTCACACAATCCTCCCTCTCAGACTCCTCCTTCACACACTCCCCTCACACTCCTCCCTCAAACACTCCTCCATCCCACACTCCTCCCTCACACTCCTCCCTCAGAAACTCCTCCCTCATACTCCTCCCTCACAGACTCCACCCTCTCAAACTACTCCCTCACACTCCTCCATCTCCAACTCCTCCCTCACACACTCCTCCCTCTCACACTCCTCCCTCACACTCTCCCCTCACACTCCTCCCACCCTCACTCCTCCCTCTTGCAATCTGCCGTCAAACAGTCCTCCCTCACACACTCCTCCCTCCCACACTCCTCCCTCTAACACTCCTCCTGCTCACTCCTCCCGCACAAACTCCTCCCTCACACACTCCTTTCTTAAACTCCTCCCTCACACAATCCTCCCTCAAACTCACCTCCCTCACACACTCCTCCCTCACACACACCCCCACACACTCCTTTCTTACACTCCACCCTCACACAATCCTCCCTCACACTCACCTCCCTCGCACACTCGTCCCTCTAACAATCCTCCTGCTCACTCCTCCCTCACAAACTCCTCCCTCACACACTCCTTTCTTAAACTGCACCCTCACACAATCCTCCCTCACACTCACCTCCCTCACACACTCCTCCCTCACACACACCCCCACACAATCCTTTCTTACACTCCACCCTCACACAATCCTCCCTCACACTCACCTCCCTCCCACACTCGTCCCTCTAACACTCCTCCTGCTCACTCCTCCCTCACAAACTCCTCCCTCACACACTCCTTTCTTAAACTCCACCCTCACACAATCCTCCCTCACACTCACCTCCCTCACACACTCCTCCCTCACACACGCCTCCCTCACAAGCTCCTACCTCACATTCCTCCTCACAAAATCCTCCCTCACACTCAACTCCCTTACGCACTTCTCCCTCACACACTCTTCCCTCGAACAGTCTTCCCTGTTACAACTCCCTCTCACACTCCTCCCTCACCCACTCCTCCCTCTCACACTCCTCCCTCTCACACTCCTCCCTCACCCGCTCCTCCATCTCACACTCCTCCCTCACAAACTCTTCCCTCTCACATTCCTCCCTCTCACACGGCCTCCTCTAACACTGTTCCCTCACACTCCTCCCTCTCACAGTCCTCCCTCACACTCATCCCTCACACACTCCACCCTCTCACACTCCTCCCTCACAGAATCCTCCCTCACTCCCCACTTACACTCCTCCCTCACACACTCCTCCCCAACACACTCCACACTCTCACACTCCTCCCTCACAGATTCCTCACTCACTCCTTGCTCAGACTCCTCCCTCTCTCACTCCTCCCTCCCACACTCGTCCCTCTAACACACCTCCGTCACACACTCTGCACTCACACACTCCTCCCTCAAACACTCCTCCTGCTCACTCCTCTCTCACACTTCTTCCTCACACAATCCTCCCTCACACTCATATCCCTCACACAACTCTCCCTCAAACACTCCTCCCTCACACACTCCTCCCTCGCACACTCCTCACTTACAGAATCCACCCTCACAATCCTCCCTCATACCTCGCTCACACTTCTCCCTCACACTCACCTCCCACACACACTCCTCCCACTCACACACCTCCCTCTCACAATCCTCCCTCACACATTCCTCCCTCTCAGACTCCTCCTTCACACACTCCTCCCCTCAATCTCCTCCTTCAATCACTCCTGCCTCAAACACACATCCCTCTCAAATTCCTCCCTCACACACTCCTCCCTCACACACTCCTCCCTCCCACACTCATCCCTCTAACACTCCTCCTGCTCACTCCTCCCTCACACACTCCACCCTCTCACACTCCTCCCTCACACTCTTCCCTCACACACCTCCCACACTCACTCCTCCCTCTTGCAATCTGCCGTCAAACAGTCCTCCCTCACACACTCCTCCCTCACACCCTCCTCCCTCTCCCACTCCTCCCTCAAACTCATCCCTCGACCTCCCTCATGCTCACCTCCCTCGCACACTCCTCCTTCTCCCACTCCTCAAACTCATCCCTCAACCCTCCCTCACACTCACCTCCCTCGCACACTCCTCCCTCACAAACTCCTCCCTCACACTCATGTCCCTCACGCACTCCTTCCTCACACACTCCTCCCTTTCACACTCCACCCTCTCACACTCCTCTCACACTCATCCCTCACACACTCCTCACTCACTCCTCCCTCACACTCCTCCCTCACACTCCTACGTCACACACTCCAGCCTCACACACTCCGCCCGCACACACTCCTCCCTCACACACATCTCCCTGACTCCTCACTCACACTCCTCCCACTCACACTCCTCCCTCACACTCACCTCCCTCACAAACTCCTCCCTCACACACACCTCCCTCACTCCTCGCTCAGACTGCTCCCTCACACACTCCTCCGTCACACATTCCTCCCTCTCACACTCCACCCTCTCACACTCCTCCCTCACACTCTTCCCTCACCCACTCCTCCCACTCACACTCCTCCCTCACATTCACCACCCTCAAACACTCCTCCCTCACATACTCCTCCCTCACACACTCCTCCCTCACACACTCCTCCCTCAAACACTCATTATGCTCACTCCTCCCACTCACACTCCTCCTTCTCACACCCTCTTCCCTCACCCACTCCTCCCTCACACACTCCACCCTCTCACACTCCTCCCTCACACTCCTCCCTCAAACACTCATTATGCTCACTCCTCCCACTCACACTCCTCCTTCTCACACACTCTTCCCTCACCCACTCCTCCCTCACACACTCCACCCTCTCACACTCCTCCCTCACACTCCTCACTCACACATTTCTCCCTCACACACTCCTTCCTCAAACACTACACCCTCACCCACTCCTCCCTCACACACACCACCCTCTCACACTCCACCCTCTCACACTCCTCCATCAGACACTCCTCCCTCACAGTCCTTCCTCACCCACTCCTCCCTCTCTTACTCCTCCCTCACACACTCCTCCCTCTCACACTCCTCCGTCACACACTCCTCCCTCACACACTCCTCCCTCACCCACTCCTCCCTCACACACTCCACCCTCTCACACTCCTCCATCAGACACTCTTCCCTCACACTCCTTCCTCTCTCACTTCTCCCTCACACTCCCCCCTCTCTGACTCCACCCTCATACACTCCTTGCTCACACACTCCTCCCTCTCCTCCCTCTCACTCTCCTCCCTCACACACTCTTTGATCACACATGCCTCCCTCAAACACTCCTCCTCCTCACTCCCCGCTCACACACTCTTCCCTCACACACTCCTCCCTCAAACACTCATCCTGCTCACTCCTCTCTCACACATTCCTCCCTCACACACTAGTCCCTCACTCCTCGCACACACTCCTCCCTTCCACACTCCTCCCTTTCACATAACACCCTCAATCCTCCCTCACACACTCCTCCATCTCACACTTCTCCCTCACACACTCCTCCCTCACACACTCCTCCCTCTCACACTCCTCCCTCAACAAACATCCTGCTCACTCCTCTCTCACACTCCTCTCTCACACCCTCCTCCCTCTCCCACTCCTCCCTCAAACTCATCCCTCGACCCTCCCTCATGCTCACCTCCCCCATACAATCCTCCCTCAAAAACTCCTCCCAAACACTCATGTCCCTCACGCACTCCCCCCTCACACACTCCTCCCTTTCACACTCCACCCTCTCACACTCCTCTCTCACACTCCTCCCCTCACACTCCTCCCTCACACACTCCTCCCTCTCACACTCCTCCCTCACACTCATCCCTCACACACTCCTCCCTCACACACACCTCCCTCACACACTCCACCCTCTCACACTCCTCCCTCACACTCCTCCCTCTCACACTCCTCCCTCACACTCATCCTTCATAAACTCCTCCCTCACACACTCCTCCCTCACTCACTCCTCCCTCTCACATAACCCCCTGAATCCTCCCTCACAATCCTACCTCACACTCCTCAATCACACACTCCTCCCACTCACACTCCTCCCTCACACTCAACTCCCTCACACACTCCTCCCTCACACACACCTCCCTCACTCCTTGCTCAGACTGCTCCCTCACACACTCCTCCATCACACATTCCTCCCTCTCACACTACTCCCTCACACACTCCTCCCTCACAATCCTCCTTCTCACACACTCTTCCCTCACCCACTCCTCCCTCACACATTCCACCCTCTCACACTCCTCCCTCACACAATCCTCCCTCATGCACTCCTTCATCACACACTCCTCTCTCTCACACTCCTCCCTCACACACTCCTCCCTCTCACACGCATCCCTCACACAATCATTCCTCACACACACTTCCCTCTCACACTCCTCCCTCACACTCCTCCCTCACACACTCCTCCCTCACACACTCCTTCCTCACACACTCCTCCCTCTCACACTCATTCCTCACACACACTTTCCTCTCACACTCCTCCCTCACATTCCTCCCTCACACTCCTCCCTCACACACTCCTCCCTCACACACACCTCCCTCACACACCTCCCTCACACACTCCTCCCTCACATACTCCTGCCACTCACACTCCTCCCTCACTCACTCCTCCCTCTCAGACTCCTCCCTTCAACTCCTCCCTCAGAAACCCTCCCTCTCACACACCTCCCTCACACAGTCCTCCCTCTCGCACTCATCCCTCACACAATCCTCCCAGACACTCCTCCCTCACAAACTCCTCCCTCTCACACTCCTCCCTCACACACTCCTCCCTCTCACCCTCATCCATCACACAAGCAATACTCACAAACTCCTCCATCACACTCCTCCCTCACACTCCTACGTCACACACTCCAGCCTCACACACTCCGCCCGCACACACTCCTCCCTCACACACATCTCCCTGACTCCTCACTCACCCTCCTCCCTCCCTCACTCCTCCCTCTCACATATCACTCTGAATGCTCCCTCACAATCCTACCTCACACTCCTCAACAAACACTCCTCCCACTCACACTCCTCCCTCACACTCACCTCCCTCACAAACTCCTCCCTCACACCCACTCCCTCACTCCTCGCTCAGACTGCTCCCTCACACACTCCACCCTCACACATTCCTCCCTCTCACACTCCTCCCTCTCACACTCCTCCCTCACACTCTTCCCTCACCCACTCCTCCCACTCACTCTCCTCCCTCACATTCACCACCCTCAAACACTCCTCCCTCACACACTCCTCCCTCACACACTCCTCCCTCAAACACTCATTATGCTCACTCCTCCCACTCACACTCCTCCTTCTCACACACTCTTCCCTCACCCACTCCTCCCTCACACACACCACCCTCTCACACTCCACCCTCTCACACTCCTCCATCAGACACTCCTCCCTCACAGTCCTTCCTCACCCACTCCTCCCTCTCAGAATCCTCCCTCACACACTCCTCCCTCTCACACTCCTCCGTCACACACCCCTCCCTCAAATACACATCCGGCTCACTCCTCCCTCACACACTCCTCCCTCACCCACTCCTCCCTCACACACTCCACTCTCTCACACTCCTCCATCAGACACTCTTCCCTCACACTCCTTCCTCTCTCACTTCTCCCTCACACTCCCCCTCTCTGACTCCACCCTCATACACTCCTCCCTCACACACTCCTCCCTCAAACACTCATCCTGCTCACTCCTCTCTCACACACTCCTCCCTCTCCTCCCTCTCACTCTCCTCCCTCACACACTCTTTGATCACACATGCCTCCCTCAAACACTCCTCCTCCTCACTCCCCGCTCACACACTCCTCCCTCACACACTCCTCCCTCAAACACTCATCCTGCTCACTCCTCTCTCACACATTCCTCCCTCACACACTCGTCCCTCACTCCTCGTAAACACTCCTCCCTTCCACACTCCTCCCTTTCACATAACACCCTCAATCCTCCCTCACACACTCCTCCATCTCACACTTCTCCCTCACACACTTCTCCCTCACACACTCCTCCCTCACACACTCCTCCCTCACACACTCCGCCCTCTCACACTCCTCCCTCAACAAACATCCTGCTCACTCCTCTCTCACACTCCTCTCTCACACCCTCCTCCCTCTCCACTCCTCCCTCAAACTCATCCCTCGACCCTCCCTCATGCTCACCTCCTCCATACAATCCTCCCTCAAAAACTCCTCCCTCACACTCATCCCTCACGCACTCCCCCCTCACACACTCCTCCCTTTCACACTCCACCCTCTCACACTCCTCTATCACACTCCTCCCCTCACACTCCTCCCTCACACACTCCTCCCTCTCACACTCCTCCCTCACACTCATCCCTCACACACTCCTCCCTCACACACACCTCCCTCACACACTCCACCCTCTCACACTCCTCCCTCACACTCCTCCCTCTCACATTCCTCCCTCACACTCATCCTTCGTAAACTCCTCCCTCACACACTCCTCCCTCCCTCACTCCTCCCTCTCACATAAGCCCCTGAATCCTCCCTCACAATCCTACCTCACACTCCTCAATCACACACTCCTCCCACTCACACTCCTCCCTCACACTCTACTCCCTCACACACTCCTCCCTCACACACACCTCCCTCACTCCTTGCTCAGACTGCTCCCTCACACACTCCTCCATCACACATTCCTCCCTCTCACACTCCTCCCTCACACACTCCTCCCTCACACTCTTCCCTCACCCACTCCTCCCACTCACACTCCTCCCTCACATTCACCACCCTCAAACACTCCTCCCTCACATACTCCTCCCTCACACACTCCTCCCTCACACACTCCTCCCTGGCACACTCCTCCCTCAAAGACTCATTATGCTCACTCCTCCCACTCACACTCCTCCTTCTCACACACTCTTCCCTCACCCACTCCTCCCTCACACACTCCACCCTCTCACACTCCTCCCTCACACTCCTCCCTCACACATTTCTCCCTCACACAGTCCTTCCTCAAACACTACACCCTCTCACACTCCTCACTCACACACTCCTCCCTCACACTCCTCCCTCTTACACTCCTCCCTCACAAACTCCTCCCTCTCACACGCCTCCCTCACACACTCCTCACACACACTCCGCCATCTCACACAGCTCCCTTACGCAGCTCCCTCGACCCTCTCACACTCCTCATTCTCACACTCCTCCCTCACTCCTCCCACACAATCCTCTAACACACAATCCTACCTCTCACACTCCTCCCTTACACACTTGTCCTGCACACACTCCTCCCTCACACACTCGTCCGTCTAACACACCTCCCTCACACACTCTTCTCCCACACAATCCTCCCTCAAACACTCCTCCTCACTCCCACCTCACACACTCCTCCCTCGCACACTCCTCCTTCCCACACACTCCTCAATCACCCACTCCTCCCTCACACACTCCCGCATCACAGTCCTCCATCACACTCATCCCTCACACACTCCTCTCTCACACACTCCTCCCACTCACACTCCTCCCTCACACTCACCACCCTCACACACTCCTCCCTCGCATACTCCTCCCACTCACACTCCTCCCTCAGAATCTCCTCCCTCTCATACTCCTCCCTCACACACTTCTCCCTTCACACTCCTCCCTTAATCACACCTCACTCAAACACTCCTCACACACTCCACCCTCTCACACTCCTCCCTCACACACTACACCCTCTCACACTCCTCCCTCTTACACTCCTCCCTCACACACTCCTCCTCTCACACTCCTCCCTCACACACTCCTCACACACACTCCGCCATCTCACACAGCTCCCTTACGCAGGTCCCTCGACCCTCTCACACTCCTCATTCTCACACTCCTCCCTCACTCCTCCCACACAATCCTCTAACACACACTCCTACCTCTCACACTCCTCCCTTACACACTTGTCCTGCACACACTCCTCCCTCACACACTCGTCCATCTAACAAACCTCCCTCACACACTCTTCTCCCACACAATCCTCCATCAAACACTCGTCCTCACTCCCACCTCACACACTCCTCCCTCGCACACTCCTCCTTCCCACACACTCCTCAATCACCCACTCCTCCCTCACACTCTCCCGCATCACCCTCCTCCATCACACTCATCCCTCACACACACCTCTCTCACACACTCCTCCCTCACACACTCCTCCCTCACACACTCCTCCCTCACAAACTCCTCCCTTTCACACTCCTCCCTCTCACACTCCTCCCTCACACTCCTCCCTTCACACACCTCCCTCACGCTTCTCCCTCACACACACCCCCTCCCTCCTCACTCACACTCCTCTCTCACTCACTCCTCCCACTCACACTCGGCCCTCACACTCACCATGCTCACACACTCCTCCCTCACATACTCCTCCCACTCACACTCCTCCCTCAGAATCTCCTCCCTCTCATACTCCTCCCTCACACACTGCTCCCCTCACACTCCTCCCTTAATCACACCTCACTCAAACACTCCTCACACACTCCACCCTCTCACACTCCTCCCTCACACACTCCTCCCTCACACACTCCTCCCTCACACTGCTCCCTCACACACTTCTCCCTCGCACAATCTTCCCTTACACACTCCACCCTCACACACTCCACCCTCTCACACTCCTCCCTCACACACTCCTCCCTCTCACACTCCTACCGCACACACTCCTCCCTCACACTCATCCCTCATACATTCCTCCCTCACACACGCCTCCCTTTCACACTCCTCCCTCTCACACTCCTCTCTCACACTCCTCCCTCACACACTCCTCCCTCACTCATCCCTCACACTCCTACCTCACACACTCCAGCCTCACGCACTCCTCCCGCACACACCCCTCCCTCACACACTCCTCTTTCACACACTCCTCCCTCACATACTCCTCCCTCACACACACCTCCCTGACTCCTCGCTCACACTCCTCCCTCCCTCACTCCGCCCTCTCACATATCACCCTGAATCCTCCCTCACAATCCTACCTCACACTCCTCAATCACACACTCCTCCCACTCACACTCCTCCCTCACACTCACCTCCCTCACACACTACTCCCTCACACACACCTACCTCACTCCTCGCTCGGACTGTTCCCTCACATACTCCTCCGTCACACATTCCTCCCTCTCACACTCCTCCCTCACACACTCCTCCCTCACACTCTTCCCTCACCCACTCCTCCCACTCACAATCCTCCCTGACACACACCACCCTCTCACACTCCTCCCTCACACTCCTCACTCACACATTTATCCATCACACACTCCTCCCTCAAACACTCATTATGCTCACTCCTCCCACTCACACCTCTTTCTCACACACTCTTCCCTCACACAATCCTCCCTCACACACTCCACCCTCTCACACTCCTCCCTCACACTCCTCACTCACACATTTCTCCATCACACACTCCTCCCTCAAACACTACACCCTCTCACACTCCTCCCTCACACACTGCTCCCTCACACTCCTCTCTCTTACACTCCTCCCTCACACATTCCTCCCTCACACTCCTCCCTCTCTCACACCTCCCTCATACACTCCTCCCTCACAAACTCCTCCCTCACACTCCTGACTCACACACTCCACCCTCTCACTCCTCCCTCTCACACTCCTCCCTCACACACTCCTCCATCTCCCACTCCTCCCTCAAACACCTCCCTCTCTCACTTCTCCCTCACACACTCCTCCCTCTCACACTCCTCCCTCACATACACCTCCCTCTCACACTCCTCCCTTACACACTCACCCCTCACACACTCCTCCCTCTCACAATCCTCCCTAACACACTCCTCCTTCTCACACTCCTCTCTCTCACACTCATCCCTCACACAATCCTCCCTCACGCACTCCTTCATCACACACTCCTCTCTCTCACACTCCTCCCTCACACACTCCTCCCTCACACACTCCTCCCTCTCACACGCATCCCTCACACAATCATTCCTCACACACACTTCCCTCTCACACTCCTCCCTCACACTCCTCTCTCTCACACTCCTCCCTCACACACTCCTCCCTCACACACTCCTCCCTCTCACACGCATCCCTCACACAATCATTCCTCACACACACTTCCCTCTCACACTCCTCCCTCACACTCCTCCCTCACACACTCCTCCCTCACACTCCTCACTCACACATTTCTCCATCACACACTCCTCCCTCAAACACTACACCCTCTCACACTCCTCCCTCACACACTGCTCCCTCACACTCCTCTCTCTTACACTCCTCCCTCACACATTCCTCCCTCACACTCCTCCCTCTCTCACACCTTCTTGACTACAGCTCCTCACACCCCACTTCCTGTAAGGACTCCATCCCATTCTCTCAGTTCCTTCGCCTCCATCGCATCTGTTCTGATGATGCCACCTTCAAAAACAGTTCCTCTGACATGTCCTCCTTCTTCCTTAACCGAGGTTTTCCACCCACGGTCGTTGACAGGGCCCTCAACCGTGTCCGGCCCATCTCCCGCGCATCCGCCCTCACGCCTTCTCTTCCTTCCCAGAAACATGATAGGGTCCCCCTTGTCCTCACTTATCACCCCACCAGCCTCCGCATTCAAAGGATCATCCTCCGCCATTTCCGCCAACTCCAGCATGATGCCACTACCAAACACATCTTCCCTTCACCCCCCTTATCGGCATTCCGTAGGGATCGCTCCCTCCGGGACACCCTGGTCCACTCCTCCATCACCCCCTACTCCTCAACCCCCTCCTATGGCACCACCCCATGCCCACGCAAAAGATGCAACACCTGCCCCTTCACTTCCTCTCTCCTCACCGTCCAAGGACCCAAACACTCCTTTCAAGTGAAGCAGCATTTCACTTGCACTTCCCCCAACTTAGTCTACTGCATTCGTTGCTCCCAATGTGGTCTCCTCTACATTGGAGAGACCAAACGTAAACTGGGCGACCGCTTTGCAGAACACCTGCGGTCTGTCCGCAAGAATGACCCAGACCTCCCTGTCGCTTGCCATTTTAACACTCCACCCTGCTCTCTTGCCCACATGTCTGTCCTTGGCTTGCTGCATTGTTCCAGTGAAGCCCAACGCAAACTGGAGGAACAACACCTCATCTTCCGACTAGGGACTTTACAGCCTTCCGGACTGAATATTGAATTCAACAACTTTAGGTCGTGAGCTCCCTCCCCCATCCCCACCCCCTTTCTGTTTCCCCCTTCCCTTTTTTTTCCAATAAATTATAAAGATTTTCCTTTTCCCACCTATTTCCATTATATATATAAAAAAACCCACTAGAGCTATACCTTGAGTGCCCTACCATCCATTCTTAATTAGCACATTCATTTAGATAATATCACCAACTTTAACTTTAACACCTATGTGTTCTATTGTACTATTGTCGTTGACATCTTTTGATGATCTGCTTCTATCACTGCTTGTTTGTCCCTACAACCACACCACCCCCCCTCCACCTCTCTCTCTCTCTCTCTCTCCGCCCCCTCCACACACACCTTAAACCAGCTTATATTTCAACTCTTTCCTGGACTCGAACGCAAGTTCTGTCGAAGGGTCATGAGGACTCGAAACGTCAACTCTTTTCTTCTCCGCCGATGCTGCCAGACCTGCTGAGTTTTTCCAGGTAATTCTGTTTTTGTTTCCTCCCACTCACACTCCTCCTTCTCACACACTCTTCCCTCACCCACTCCTCCCTCACACACACCACCCTCTCACACTCCACCCTCTCACACTCCTCCATCAGACGCTCCTCCCTCACAGTCCTTCCTCACCCACTCCTCCCTCTCAGACTCCTCCCTCACACACTCCTCCCTCTCACACTCCTCCGTCACACACCCCTCCCTCAAATACACATCCGGCTCACTCCTCCCTCACACACTCCTCCCTCACCCACTCCTCCCTCACACACTCCACCCTCTCACACTCCTCCATCAGACACTCTTCCCTCATACTCCTGCCTCTCTCACTTCTCCCTCACACTCCCCCCTCTCTGACTCCACCCTCATACACTCCTTGCTCACACACTCCTCCCTCTCCTCCCTCTCACTCTCCTCCCTCACACACTCTTTGATCACACATGCCTCCCTCAAACACTCCTCCTCCTCACTCCCCACTCACACACTCCTCCCTCACACACTCCTCCCTCAAACACTCATCCTGCTCACTCCTCTCTCACACATTCCTCCCTCACACACTCGTCCCTCACTCCTCGTACACACTCCTCCCTTCCACACTCCTCCCTTTCACATAACACCCTCAATCCTCCCTCACACTCCTCCATCTCACACTTCTCCCTCACACACTTCTCCCTCACACACTCCTCCCTCACACACTCCTCCCTCACACACTCCTCCCTCTCACACTCCTCCCTCAACAAACATCCTGCTCACTCCTCTCTCATACTCCTCTCTCACACCCTCCTCCCTCTCCCACTGCTCCCTCAAA
The DNA here is from genome assembly GCF_017639515.1 of Carcharodon carcharias. Taxonomy (NCBI): domain Eukaryota; kingdom Metazoa; phylum Chordata; class Chondrichthyes; order Lamniformes; family Lamnidae; genus Carcharodon; species Carcharodon carcharias. The sequence continues at coordinate 110,975,912 of NC_054486.1, forward strand.
CTCATCCCTCGACCCTCCCTCATGCTCACCTCCCCCATACAATCCTCCCTCAAAAACTCCTCCCTCACACTCATGTCCCTCATGCACTCCCCCCTCACACACTCCTCCCTTTCACACTCCACCCTCTCACACTCCTCTCTCACACTCCTCCCCTCACACTCCTACCTCACACACTCCTCCCTCTCACACTCCTCCCTCACACTCATCCCTCACACACTCCTCCCTCACACACACCTCCCTCACACACTCCACCCTCTCACACTCCTCCCTCATAATCATCCTTCATAAACTCCTCCCTCACACAATCCTCCCTCCCTCACTCCTCCCTCTCACATAAGCCCCTGAATCATCCCTCACAATCCTACCTCACACTCCTCAATCACACACTCCTCCCACTCACACTCCTCCCTCACACTCAACTCCCTCACACACTCCTCCCTCACACACACCTCCCTCACTCCTTGCTCAGACTGCTCCCTCACACACTCCTCCATCACACATTCCTCCCTCTCACACTCCTCCCTCACACACTCCTCCCTCACACTCTTCCCTCACCCACTCCTCCCACTCACACTCCTCCCTCACATTCACCACCCTCAAACACTCCTCCCTCACATACTCCTCCCTCACACACTCCTCCCTCACACACTCCTCCCTGGCACACTCCTCCCTCAAAGACTCATTATGCTCACTCCTCCCACTCACACTCCTCCTTCTCACACACTCTTCCCTCACCCACTCCTCCCTCACACACTCCACCCTCTCACACTCCTCCCTCACACTCCTCCCTCACACATTTCTCCCTCACACACTCCTTCCTCAAACACTACACCCTCTCACGCTCCTCCCTCACACACTCCTCCCTCACACTCCTCCCTCTTACACTCCTCCCTCACAAACACCTCCCTCTCACACTCCTCCCTCTCACACTCCTCCTCTCACACTCCTCCCTCACACACTCCTCACACACACTCCGCCATCTCACACAGCTCCCTTACGCAGCTCCCTCACCCTCTCACACTCCTCATTCTCACACTCCTCCCTCACTCCTCCCACACAATCCTCTAACACACACTCCTACCTCTCACACTCCTCCCTTACACACTTGTCCTGCACACACTCCTCCCTCACACACTCGTCCGTCTAACAAACCTCCCTCACACACTCTTCTCCCACACAATCCTCCATCAAACACTCGTCCTCACTCCCACCTCACACACTCCTTCCTCGCACACTCCTCCTTCCCACACACTTCTCAATCACCCACTCCTCCCTCACACACTCCCGCATCACACTCCTCCATCACACTCATCCCTCACACACTCCTCACTCACACACTCCTCCCTCACACACTACACCCTCTCACACTCCTCCCTCTTACACTCCTCCCTCATACACTCCTCCCTCTCACACTCCTCCCTCACACACTCCTCACACACACTCCGCCATCTCACACAGCTCCCTTACGCAGCTCCCTCACCCTCTCACACTCCTCATTCTCACACTCCTCCCTCACTCCTCCCACACAATCCTCTAACACACAATCCTACCTCTCACACTCCTCCCTTACACACTTGTCCTGCACACACTCCTCCCTCACACACTCGTCCGTCTAACACACCTCCCTCACACACTCTTCTCCCACACACTCCTCCCTCACACACTCGTCCGTCTAACAAACCTCCTTCACACACTCTTCTCCCACACAATCCTCCATCAAACACGCCTCCTCACTCCCACCTCACACACTCCTCCCTCGCACACTCCTCCTTCCCACACACTCCTCAATCACCCACTCCTCCCTCACACACTCCCGCATCACACTCCTCCATCACACTCATCCCTCACACACTCCTCTCTCACACACTCCTCCCACTCACACTCGGCCCTCACACTCACCACCCTCACACACTCCTCCCTCACATACTCCTCCCACTCACACTCCTCCCTCAGAATCTCCTCCCTCTCATACTCCTCCCTCACACACTTCTCCCCTCACACTCCTCCCTTAACCACACCTCACTCAAACACTCCTCACACACTCCACCCTCTCACACTCCTCCCTCACACACTACACCCTCTCACACTCCTCCCTCTTACACTCCTCCCTCACACACTCCTCACACACACTCCGCCATCTCACACAGCTCCCTTACGCAGCTCCCTCGACCCTCTCACACTCCTCATTCTCACACTCCTCCCTCACTCCTCCCACACAATCCTCTAACACACACTCCTACCTCTCACACTCCTCCCTTACACACTTGTCCTGCACACACTCCTCCCTCACACACTCGTCCGTCTAACAAACCTCCCTCACACACTCTTCTCCCACACAATCCTCCATCAAACACTCTTCCTCACTCCCACCTCACACACTCCTCCCTCGCACACTCCTCCTTCCCACACACTCCTCAATCACCCACTCCTCCCTCACACACTCCCGCATCACACTCCTCCATCACACTCATCCCTCTCACACTCCTCCCTCACACACTCCTCTCTCACACACTCCTCCCTCACACACTCCTCCTCACACACTCCTCCCTCACACACTCCTCCCTCACAAACTCCTCCCTTTCACACTCCTCCCTCTCACACTCCTCCCTCACACTCCTCCCTTCACACACCTCCCTCACGCTCCTCCCTCACACACACCCCCTCACTCCTCGCTCACAGTCCTCCCTCACTCACTCCTCCCACTCACACTCGGCCCTCACACTCACCACCCTCACACACTCCTCCCTCACATACTCCTCCCACTCACACTCCTCCCTCAGAATCTCCTCCCTCTCATACTCCTCTCTCACACACTGCTCCCCTCACACTCCTCCCTTAATCACACCTCACTCAAACACTCCTCACACACTCCACCCTCTCACACTCCTCCCTCACACACTCCTCCCTCACACACTTCTCCCTCGCACAATCTTCCCTTACACACTCCACCCTCTCACACTCCTCCCTCACACACTCCTCCCTCTCACACTCCTACCGCACACACTCCTCCCTCACACTCATCCCTCATACATTCCTCCCTCACACACTCCTCCCTTTCACACTCCTCCCTCTCACACTCCTCACTCACACTCCTCCCTCACACACTTCTCCCTCACTCATCCCTCACACTCCTACCTCACACACTCCAGCCTCACACACTCCTCCTGCACACACCCCTCCCTCACACACTCCTCTCTCACACACTCCTCCCTCACATACTCCTCCCTCACACACACCTCCCTGACTCCTCGCTCACACTCCTCCCTCCCTCACTCCGCCCTCTCACATACCACCCTGAATCCTCCCTCACAATCCTACCTCACACTCCTCAATCACACACTCCTCCCACTCACACTCCTCCCTCACACTCACCTCCCTCACACACTACTCCCTCACACACACCTCCCTCACTCCTCCCTCAGACTGTTCCCTCACATACTCCTCCGTCACACATTCCTCCCTCTCACACTCCTCCCTCACACACTCCTCCCTCACACTCTTCCCTCACCCACTCCTCTCTCTCACACTCCTCCCTCACACACTCCTCCCTCTCACACGCATCCCTCACACAATCATTCCTCACACACACTTCCCTCTCACACTCCTCCCTCACACTCCTCCCTCACACACTCCTCCCTCACACACTCCTCCCTCACACACTCCTCCCTCTCACACTCATTCCTCACACACACTTTCCTCTTACACTCCTCCCTCACATTCCTCCCTCACACTCCTCCCTCACACACTCCTCCCTCACACACTCCTCCCTCTCAGAATCCTCCCTTCAACTCCTCCCTCAGAAACCCTCCCTCTCACACTCCTCCCTCACACAGTCCTCCCTCTCGCACTCATCCCTCACACAATCCTCCCAGACACTCCTCCCTCTCACACTCATCCCTCACACAAGCAATACTCACACACTCCTCCCTCACACTCCTCCCTCACACACTCCTCCCTCACACACTCCTCCCTCACACACTCCTCCCTCACACACACCTCACTCACTCCTCCCTCCCTCACTTCTCCCTTACACACTCCCCCCTCACACACAACTCCCTCACTCCTCGCTCACACTCCTCCCTCCCTCTCTCCTCCCTCTTCCATATCACCCTCAATCTTCCCTCACAATCGTACCTCACACTCCTCCCTCACGCACTCCTCCCACTCACACTCCTCCCTCACACTCACCTCCCTCACACACGCCTCCCTCACATATTCCTGCCACTCACACTCCTCCCTCACACACTCCTCCCTCTCAGACTCCTCCCTCACACACTCCTCCCTCTCACATTCGCCCACACACACTCCTCCCGCTCACACTCCTCCGTCACACACCCCTCCTGCAAATACACATCTGGCTCACTCCTCCCTCACACACTCCTCCCTCACCCACTCCTCCCTCACACACTCCACCCTCTCACACTCCTCCGTCAGACACTCCTTGCTCACACTCCTTCCTCTCTCACTTCTCCCTCACACTCCCCCCTCTCTGACTCCTCCCTCATACACCCCTTGCTCACACACTCCTCCCTCTCACTCCTCCCTCTCACTCTCCTCCCTCACACACTCCTCCCTCACACACTCCTCCCTCAAACACTCATCCTGCTCACTCCTCCCTCACACACTCCTCCCTCACACACTCATCCCTGACTCCTCGCTCACACTCCTCCCTTCCACACTCCTCCCTTTCACATAACACCCTCAATCCTCCCTCACACACTCCTCCCTCTCACACTCCTACCTCACACACTCCTCCCTCACACCCTCCTCCCTCACACACTCCTCCCTCAAGCAAACATCCTGCTCACTCCTCTCTCACACACTCCTCTCTCACACCCTCCTCCCTCTCCCACTCCTCCCTCAAACTCATCCCTCAACCCTCCCTCATGCTCACCTCCTTCGCACACTCCTCCCTCTTCCACTCCTCCCTCAAACTCATCCCTCAACCCTCCCTCACGCTCACCTCCCTTGCACACTCCTCCCTCACACACTCCTCCCTCACACACTCCTCCCTTTCACATTCCACCCTCTCACACTCCTCTCTCACACTCCTCCCTCACATACTCCTCCCTCACACTTCTACCTCACACACTCCAGCCTCACACACTCCGCCCGCACACACTCCTCCCTCACACACATCTCCCTGACTCCTCACTCACACTGCTCACTCCCTCACTCCTCCCTCTCACATATCACCCTGAATCCTCCCTCACAATCCTACCTCACACTCCTCAATCACACACTCCTCCCACTCACACTCCTCCCTCACACTCACCTCCCTCACACACTCCTCCCTCACACACACCTCCCTCACTCCTCGCTCAGACTGCTCCCTCACACACTCCTCCCTCTCACACTCCTCCCTCACACTCTTCCCTCACCCACTCATCCCACTCACACTCGTCCCTCACACTCACCACCCTCAAACTCTCCTCCCTCACATACTCCAGCCTCACACACTCCTCCCTCACACACCCCTCCCTCACACACTCCTCCCTGACACACTCCTCCCTCAAACCCTCATTATGCTCACTCCTCCCCCTCACACTCCTCCTTCTCACACACACTTCCCTCCCCCACTCCTTCCCCACACACTCCACCCTCTCACACTCCTCCCTCACACTCCTCCCTCACACACTCCTCCCTCACACTCCTCCCTCACACTCCTCCCTCTCACACACCTCCCTCATGCTCCTCCCTCCCACACACACCCTCACTCCTCGCTCACACTCCTCCCTCACACACTCCTCCCTCACACTCACCACCCTCACACACTCCCCACTCACATACTCCTCCCACTCACACTCCTCCCTCACACACTCCTCCCTCACATACTCCTCCCACTCACACTCCTTCCTCAGAAGCTCCTCCATCTCATACTCCTCCCTCACACACTTCTCCCCTCACACTCCTCCCTTAATCACTCCTCACTCAAACACTCCTCGCTCACTCCTCCCTCACACGCTCCTCCCTCTCAAACACCTCCCTCACACTCCTCCCTCTCAAACTCCAACCTCACACACTCCTCCCTCACAATCCTCCATAACATACTCCTCTCTCACATACCACTCACACTCCTCCCTCTTACACTCCTCCCTCACACACTCCTCCCTCAAACACACATCCTGCTCTCTCCACCCTCACACATTCCTCCCTCATACATTCCTCCCTCACACACAACTCCCTCAACCACTCCTCCCTCAAACACATTCCTCAATCCTCCCTCACACTCTCCTCCCTCACACTCTCCTCCCTCACACACTCCTCCCTCACACACTCCTCAATCTCACACTCCTCCCTTACGCAGCTCCCTCGACCCTCTCACAATCCTCATTCTCACACTCCTCCCTCACACTCCATCCTCACACACTCCTCTAACACACACTCCTACCTCTCACACTCCTCCCTTACACACTTGTCCTGCACACACTCCTCCCTCACACACTCCTCCCTCACACACTCTTCCACTCACACTCCTCCCTCAAACACTCCTCCCTCCCACACTTGTCCCTCACACTACTCCCTCTGAAACTCCCCCCTCATACTCCTCCCTCACATACTCCTCCCTCACATACTCCTCCCCTCATACTCCTCCTTAATCAATCCTCCCTCAAGCACTCCTCGCTCGCTCCTCCCTCTCACACTCCTCCCTTTCGCACTCCTCCCTCTCTCACTCATCCCTCTCCCACACCTCCCTCAAACACATCCCTCGAACCTCCCTCACATTCTCCTCCCTCACACACTCCTCCCTCACACACTCCACCCTCAAACACTCCTCCCTCTCACACTCCTCCCTTTCACACTCCTCCCTCACACACTCCACCCTCTCACACTCCTCCCTCACACACTCCTCCCTCAAACACACATCCTGCTCACTCGTCTCTCACACACTCCTCCCTCTCACACTCCTCCCTCTCACACTCCTCCCTCTCACACTCCTCCCTTTCACACTCCTCCCTCATACACTCCTCCCTCTCACACTCCTCCCTCTCATACTCCTCCCTCTCAAATTCCTCCCTCACACACTCCTCCCTCTCACAATCCTCCCTCACAATCCTCCCTTAAAATCCTCCCTCCCTCACTCCTCCCTCTTGCAATCCGCACTCAAACAGTCCTCACTCAAACACTCCTCCCTCACAAACTCCTCCCACACACTCACCTCCCTCACATAATCTTCCCTCCCACACTCCTCCCTCAAACAGTCCTCCCTCACACAAACCTCTCTCAGACCTCGCTCACACTCCTCCCTCCCTCACTCCTCCCTCTCACATATCACCCTCAAACCTCCCTCACAATCCTACCTCACACTCCTCCCTCACACACTCCTCCCACTCACACTCCTCCCTCACACTCACCTCCCTCACACAATCCTCCCTCAGACACTCCTCCCTCTCAGAGTCCTCCCCCACACACTCCTCCCCTCACATATCACCCTCAATCCTCCCTCACAATCCTACCTCACACTCCTCCCTCACACACCCCTCCCTCACACACTCCTCCCTCCCACACTCCTCCCTCCCACTCTCCTCCCTCACACACTCCTCCCTCTCACACTCTTCCCTCAAACAGTCCTCCCTCTCACACTCCTCCCTCACACACTCCTCCCTCTCACACTCCTCCCTCTCACACTCCTCCCTTTCACATTCCTCCCTCCCACACTCCTCCATCACACACTCTTCCCCTCACACTCCTCCCTCAAACACTCCTCCCTCCCACACTTCTCCCTCACACTCCTCCCTCAGAAACTCCCCCTCTCATACTCCTCCCTCACATACTCCTCCCCTCATACTCCTCCTTAATCACTCTTCCCTCAAGCACTCCTCGCTCGCTCCTCCCTCTCACACTTCTCCCTCTCACACTCCTCCCTCTCACACTCTTCCCTCTCCTACACCTCCTTCAAACACATCCCTCAAACCTCCCTCACACTCTCCTCCCTCGCACAATCCTCACTCACAAACTCCTCCCACACACTCACCTTCCTCACACACTCCTCCTTCACACACTCCACCCTCAAACACTCCTCCCTCTCACACTCCACCCTCTCACACTCCTCCCTCACACACTCCTCCCTCACACACTCCACCCTCAAACACTCCACCCTCTCACACTCCTCCCTTTCACACTCCTCCCTCATACACTCCACCCTCTCACACTCCTCCCTCACACACTCCTCCCTCACACACTCCACCCTCAAACACTCCTCCCTCTCACACTCCTCCCTTTCACACTCCTCCCTCACACACTCCTCCCTCTCACACTCCTCCCTCTCACACTCCTCCCTCACACACTCCTCCCTCACACACTCCACCCTCAAACACTCCTCCCTCTCACACTCCTCCCTTTCACACTCCTCCCTCACACACTCCTCCCTCTCACACTCCTCCCTTTCACACTCCTCCCTCACACACTCCTCCCTCACACACTCTTCCCTCAAACAGTCCTCCCTCTCACACTCCTCCCTCACACACTCCTCCCTCACACACTCCTCCCTCACACACTCCTCCCTCAAACAGTCCTCCCTCTCATACTCCTCCCTCGCACACATTCCTCGCTCACACTCTTTTCTTCCATACTCATGCCCTTCCATTCCTCTCTGACACCCTGCACTCTCCCATACTCAACTCATCATGTTCCTCTCATCCCCTAACACTCATCCCCTTCACACTCATCCCCTCACACTCATCCCTTCAACTCATCCTCTCACACTCATCCCTTCACACTCATCCTCTCACACTCATCGCTTCACACTCATCCTCTCACGCTCCTCTCGCCCACAGTGCTCTCTCCCACACTCATCCACTCGCACTCATCCCATCCTGCTCCTCTCTCATCCCTGCTCACTCATCCCCTCACACACTCCTCATCCCCTCACACACTCATCCCCTCACACACTCATCCCATCCGTCATCCTCCCTCACACATTCTTCCCTCACACAAACCTTCCTTACACACTCCTGTCTCACTCATTTCTCCAGATGAATCTCCTCCCCCCCATCTTTGTCTCACTCTATCAGCATATTCATCAATTCTTTTCTCCCTCAGACACTTACTTCTGGGTTCCTCCAATTCCGGCCTCCTGTGCATCCCAGACCCTAATCCCTTCAACATTTGTGCCCAGCTCCCAGCTGCCTGAGTCTGCGGCTCTGAATTTTTCTCCCCAAAATCTCTCTCTTCCTTCCTCGACTCCATGTAGCTTACCTACTTATCCGAGACTTTTGTCACCAGTCCTAAGATCTCCTTGTGGAGCTTGGAGCCAAATTTTCTCTGATAGTGTTATTCTGGAGCATCATGGGATACTTTTTACTATTTTCACGGCGCTATATAAATCCAAGTTGTTGCCAAGGCCATAGGCAGCTGATTCTCCATTACCTGCTCAATTGTCTAATCTAAACTGTCTCAGGATATTTGTCACTGCTTTTTCCTGGTATCTCTTCTACTCTCATTTTTTCTCCTCTTCGATCTCCTGTAGTGCAGCGCCTGACAGTATTTGAGGTTCCCTCTCTCCATTGCATCTCTCCATTGCTTCTCTCCATTGCTTCTCTCCATTGCATCTCTCCATTGCATCTCTCCATTGCATCTCTCCATTGCATCTCTCCATTGCTTCTCTCCATTGCATCTCTCTCCATCGTCTCCCATTCGTCCTCTCGCTCCAGTTATTGTTCCTGTTTTACCTTGTTCATCACAAACCATCCCGAATTGAACCAATCACTGACGAGCAACTTCCAAACATCCAGAAGCTCTACAGAAGGAAAAACAAAGAGGACTTTTTTTTAAAACCCAGTTGTGATCTGGAAGACGCTGCCTGAAAGGGCGGCGGAAGCAGATTCATTGGGAACTTCCAAAAGGTGGAAGTGAATAAATACGTTAAAAAAAAAGCAAAAAACAAATTGCAGGTCTATAGTGAAATTGTGGGGGAGTGGGATTAATTCGAGAGCCGGCACCGGTCCATGCTGTCCGATTCTATCCAGTGGGAGGGTTTACGTATGCAAGCAGCATCAGGTGGTGCCCCTCTCTCTCTCTCTCCCCCCAGCTTTCATCCCTCGCCCCCCACCCCGGACAGCTTCTCTACACTCCTGCCAGTCACCCACACCGCCCCAACAATGCTGTCCCCTGAAATCGAATAGTTGCTGAGTTTCTCCTCCAGCTCTCACCGTCAGAATTGCAATAACCACCTCCTTCTATTGCTTAAGTCTAAAGCGTCTCGTGTGACCCATTATCTCCCAGCCTCTGGTCTCAGGTCACAGCTCCATTCCCGAAAGTTCCTGGGTCATCCATGCCCACAGGGTGCCTGACTCCTCAATCCAGCTCCTTAGCCTCCAGCTGCCATCCTATTACCCTTAACCTGCCATCCCTCTGACTCATTGTCCTTTTCTGTATCACCTTCAGCACTAGCGTCCTTAGGAATACATCTCAAAATATAAAAGATGCTGCTCTCTCTCAAATTATCCATTACCTTGAAAGTTCCCTTCTAATCCAGGGGTCACCTGGATGTTGTTCTGAATAGCTAGCTCCATTACTTGCCTATTTTACTAACTCTGCAATGATTAAACAAGCTGACATTGCCTCAAGTCTTTAGTACACTGTGTATTTGTGAACAAGTTGACAATATGAGCTTTTCACCAAAGTAATGCTCATTGGCTATTTAGTTTCAAGTTGTTGTATTGTTGACATATCCTCTGGCACTTTGTCCAGCAGCTTCAGCCACCCCAATGACCTGTCTTCCCTCTCAATCCCTTTTCATATTAATTACCTTCTTCACTCCTCATCTACCTCTGCCCACTCCTCACCGGAGAATTTCACTCCCCATTCATCAGCCTCTTTCTGATCACATGGTCACACTCTCCAGCCCCCTCCTGCAGTGAATCACACCATAATCTCTTCCACATCCCCATCGGTCAAAATCAATCCTTCCCTCCTTTCTCAAGTCCAGCTAATAACTTTTCTCCCCTTATCTTCACTCTCAACCTTCCCCTCATCTATCGGCTGTTTTACCCTCACTATCACTCCTGTCCTCAGATGGTGTTCCCACATCAGGAGCTGCCTCCATTAGCTCAGCTTCATCCATGGTGCCCGATGTCTTTTTCTTCTGGTAGGACTGGGGAGCTAGGTCCACCCAGGAGTTTAATCCTGCTCCAATATGTGCGGAATCTATTACTGCGTTTCTGTGATGAAAGATAGGAGACCAAAGAAGTGTTATTATCTGATCCATAAGCCATGTCCCAATGATAGTTTCCAAATGCTCCCCAGAATTCTACTGAGTGATCAATGTTCCTCTGAACCTGTTCCTCAAAGGTCCAAGTCTGTCATCCTTCAAATTCTTTCCCCTCTTTACAGCCCCAGAATGTCGAACTGACAGGGTAGGCACTGAGAAGCTGTTTCCCCCAGTCAGGGAATCCAAAACACCGGGGCACAGTCTTAGGGTAAGGGGTCGATCATTTAGGACTGAGACCACTGGATCACTGAATTTTAACGACACAGAAGGAGGCCATTTGGCCCATCATGTCTGCAGCAGCTCTCCAAATGGGCATTATGACCTAGTGCCATTGTCCTGCCTTTTCTCCATCCCCTTGCACATTATTTCTATTCAAATAATCATCTAATGCCCTCTTGAATGCCTCGATTGAACCTGCCTCCACCACACTTCCAGGCAGCGCATTCCAGACCCAAACCACTCGCTGTGTGAAAAAGTTTTTTCTCATGTCACACTTGCTTCTTTTGCAAATCACTTTAAATCTGTGCTCACTTGTTCTTGATTCTTTTACAAGCGGGAACAGCTTCTCCCTGTTTACTCTGTCCAGCCCCCTCATGATTTTGAACATCTCTATCAAATCTCCTCTCAGCCTTCTCCTCTCCAAGGAGAACAGTCCCAACCTCTCCAATCTATCCTCATAGCTGAAGTTTCTCATCACTGGAACCATTCTTGTAAACCTCTTCTGCACTCTCTCCAATGTGTTCAAATCCTTCCTACAATGTGGTGCCCAGAAGTGTGCACAATACTCCAGCTGAGGTCTAACGAGGATCTTATATAAATACAGCATAATCTCCCTGCTCTTGTACTCTATGCCTCTATTAGTAAAGCCCAGGATACTATATGTTTTATTAACTGCTCTCTCCACCTGTCCTACCACCTTCAATGATCTATACACATTCTATCCCAAATAATTGTTTCCTGAATCTTGCCCACCGCTGAAGTTAAACTGATTGGTCTGTAATTGCTGGGCTTATCCTTACAACCTTTTCTGAACAAGGGTGTAATGTTTACAATTCTCCAGTCCTCTGGCACCACCCCTGAGTCTAGGGAAGACTGAAAGATTATGACCAGCGCCCCTGTGATTTCTACTCTCACTTCTTTCAATATTCTTGGATGCGTCTTGTCTGGTCCCAGTGCCTTGTCTACTTTAAATCTATTCAACACTTCCTCCTTATCAATGTTGAACCCTTCTAGTGACAGAGTTTACTTGTCTGTCACCATGACCTGGGCAGCATCGACCTCCTTGGTAAAGACAGTGCAAAGTATTCACTTAAAACCTCAGCCACAGCCACTTTGCCCATGTGCAAATTCCCTTTTAGGTCCTACTCCCCCTTTTACCACCCCTTTTACTATTTATATGTCTATAGAAGTCTTAGGGATTCCCCTTTATGTTGGCTGCCAGTCTTTTCTCACAATCCCTCTTCACTTCTCTAATATGTTTTTTCACCTCCTCCCTGAACCTTCTGTATTCCTCTTGGTTCTCAATTGTATTTTCTACCTGACACCTGTCATAAACGCACTTTTTCTTGTTTATCTTAATTTCAATCTCCTCTTTCATTCAGGGAGCTCTGAATTTGTTTGCCCTTTCGATGGAATATACCTTGACTGTGTCCAAACCAATTCTTTTTTGAAGATAGATCATTGTTAAGCTACATTTTTTCCTGCCAGTCTTTCATTCCAGTTTATCTGGCCCAGCTCCGTTCTTGCCCCTTTGAAGTCGGCTCTTGTCACATTAATTAGTTTTACTCTGGATTGTCTGTCGTCCTTTTGTATCATCATCATAAAACATACAATACAATGATCACTGTCTCCTAAATGTTCCCCCACAGGCACTCGATCCACTGGCCCACCTCATTTCCAAGAACCAGGTTCCTTCTTGTTGGATTGGACACATACTGTTGTAGAAAATTCTCCTGAACACAATATAGGAACTTTTGCCCCTCTCCACCCTTTACACTATCGCTGTCCCAGTGAGGGAGAAAGTAACAGAATCTAAATCAGGGTTACTGTGCATGTATGTGAATGCATGTGAATTCAGGTAGTTAAAGTCCCCATTATAACTACTCTATAATGCTTGCATCTCTCTGTAATTTCCCTGTAGATTTGTTCTCCTACATCCTTCTCACTAGTTGATGGTCTATAGACTACACTGGGTAATGTAATTCTCCCCTTTTTGTTCCTTAGCTCTAGCCAAATTGATTCTGTCCTTGAAGGCTCTGGGACCCTCTTTCTCCAGCACAGCAATGTTCTCCTTAACCAATACCCCAGCCTTTCCTTCCTTTCCTATTCTTCTGAACACCTTGTACCCAGGAATATTTAACACCCAGTTCTGCCCTTCCTTGAGCCAGGTCTCTGTTATCGCCACAACATTATATTTCCACATGGCAATCTGTGCCTGTAACTCCCCAATCTTATTTACTGTACTCCGTGCATTCACATACATGCACAGTAACCCTGATTTAGATTCTGTTATTTTCTCCCTCACCCCAACTCCACCTATTAACTTACTGTTCTCTATACTAGTGCTATCTGTCCCTCCCAGTATTTTGTACACCCTGCTATTCCTCTCTAATATTTTCTCTTGGTTCCCACACCCCTGCCGCATTAGTTTAAAGTCCTCCCAACAGCACTAGCAAAACGCCCCTCATGAAACTCAGTCCCAGCTCTGTTCAGGTGCCATCTCCCCCAGAGCCAGTCCCAGTGTCCTGGGAATCTAAAACCCTCCCTCCTGCACTATCTTTCCAGCCACACATTCACCTGCCTTATCCTCCTATTTCTGTACTCACTGGCATGTGGCACTGGGAGTAATCCAGAGGTTACTACATTAGAGGTTCTGTTTGCTAATTTCCTGCCTAGCTCCCTAAATACTGATTACGGGACCACATCCCCCTTCCTACCTAAGTCATTGGTACCAATGTGGACCACAACCTCTGACTGTTCAACTGCCCCCCCCTCCCAGAAGAATGTCTTGCAGCTGCTCTGTGATATCCTTGACCCTGGCACCAGGGAGACAACACACCATCCTGGAGTCACGTCTACAGACACAGAAACACCTGCCTGTTCCCCTAACCAATGGATCCCCTGTCACTACAGCTCTTCCTTTCTACTTCCTCCTCTCCTGTACAGCCGAGCCACTCGTGGTGCCACAAACCTGGCTCTGACTGCGCTCCTCTGAGGGCCCAGCACCCTCACCAGCTTCCAAAACGGAAAACTGATTTGTGAGCGGGACCCCAGGGCACTCTTGCACTACCTGCCTACTTCTCTTGGACTGCCTGGTGGTCACCCATTCCCTCCCTGTCTCTGGGCCCTTAAGCTGTGGTGTGACCACCTCTCTGAACGTGCTATCCATGTAGCTCTCAGCCTCCCGGATGTGCCACAGGGACTCCAGCCGCTGCTCGAGCTCTGAAACCCGGAGCTCAAGTTTCTGCAGCTGACGGCACTTCCTGTATGTGGTCAATGAGGACACCGGTAGCGTCCATGACTTCACACACATTACAGGACACGCATTCCACTTGACTGAGCTGCTCTGCCATGAATTAACTCTACTTCTCTGATGTTAACTTTATTCTACTTTGGATTATTTATATTACTTTATTATATTGGCCCTAAATTTCTCTCATTCCTGGCGCTTCTCCAGGTGCTTGCACACGAGCGCTCATCCTGAGTGAGACACAGCCTGGGTGAGTGTGGGTATCGGTAATTTGGTGCACAGTGGGAATTGAACAGGTTAAGTCTTTCTCTTTAATTTTTGGAAGTTCAGTAGTCTAGTTAAAAGGTTGGTAAGGTAGCTGACTCTGTGATAGTTAACTGTTAGGGCCTGAATAGGTGTTGATTACTAATTGAAGCTTAACTAGTGAGAGTCAGCTCAGCTTTATTTAATAAAGGGGCTATTAGAAGCACACGATCAGTGAGCCTGCACACAAGCAGGGGAGAGACCTCATGGTGAGTGAGACACAGCCAGTGTGAGTGTGGGTGTTGGCAGTTTGGTGCACAGTGGGAATTCGGTGCAGAGGGGAAGAGGTGCCCTTTGCATTTTTTCTTCATTATCCAACTTCTTAATTCTTCAGAGAGTGGTCTTGCCTTGCTGCAGCATTAGAGGCTAGAAGGGAGAGAAATGACTGGTAAGTAGTGGGTAAGGTCGGGTACTTTTATTGCTTATAGTTTAAGGTCTTTTTGTGGTTTATATTTTGTATATTCTGTAGTAACGAGGATCAGGAAAGAAGGGCCCTAGAGTAATTGATTTAAAAGGTTTAATTTAAAGGGATAAGTCATGGCAGGAGAGCTCAGAGCCATGGTGTGCTCCTCGTGCTTCATGTGGGAAGCTGGGAACAGTTCCAATGCCCGGGACCAGCATGCATGCTGGAAGTATGTCCAGCTACAGCTCCTGGAAGCTGGGGTTTCAGAGCTGGAACAGTGGCTGGGGACACTGTGGAGCATCCGCGAGTCTGAGAGCATCGTGGGTAACATGTTTAGAGAGGTGGTCACACCGCAGATGAAGGGACTTGAGGAAGGAAGGGAATGGGTGACCACCAGGCAGTCCAAGAGAAACAGGCAGGTAGTTCAGGAGTCCCCTGGGGTCCATGTCGCAAATCGGTATTCCATTTTGGAGGCTGATGAGGGCGCTGGTTCCTCCAGGGAGTGCGGACAGAGCCAAGCTTCTGGCACCACAAGCAGCCTGTCTGTACAGGAGGGGAGGAAGAGAGGAAGAGCAATAGTAATAGGGGATTCTATAATCAGGGGAACAGATAGGCGCTACTGTGGCTGTCAATGTGACTCCAGGATGGTATGTTACCGCCCTGGTGCCAGGGTCCGAGATGTCTCTGAACGGCTGCAGGGCATCCTGAAGGGGGAGCATAAGGCAGAGGTCATGGTACATGTTGGTACCATGACATAAGTAGAAAGAGGGATGAGGTCTTGCATCAAGAATTCAGGGAGTTAGGCAGTAGACTGAAAAGCAGGACCTCTCGGGTTGTAATCTCTGGATTACTCCCAGTGCCACGTGCTAGCGAGCTCAGAAATAGGAGAATAGCACAGATGAATACATGGTTTAAGAGTTGGTGCAGGAGGGAGGGTTTTAGATTCCTGGATCACTGGGACCGTTTCTGGGGAAGGTGGGACCTGTGCAAGCGGGACGGTCTACATCTGAACCATAGCAGAACTAACAACCTTGCGGGCGGGTTTGCTAGTGCTGTTGGGAGGAGTTTAAACTAATTTGGTAGGGGGAGGGAACACAGAGTGTTAGCAGAATAGGGACACATCATAATACAGTAAAACAATCAAGTCAGAGGGAGTACAGCTGCATTAAGCTTCAAGGGAGTAAGGCAAGGCTGTATGGCCTCTACTTTAATGCCAGGAGTGTTACAGGTAAAACGGATGAGTTAAGGGTGAGGATTGACACGTGGAATTGTGATATAGTAGCCATCATTGAGATGTGGTTGAGGGAGGGGCAGGATTGGCAGCTCAACATTCCAGGATATAGAATCTTCAGGCGAGACGGGGGAGGGGGTAAAAGAGGAGGAGGCGTTGCATTATTAGTTAAGGAGTCAGTTACTGCAGTAAGGAGAGATGTTATCTTGGAGGGGGCATCGAATGAAGATTTGTGGGTAGAGCTTAGGAATAAAAAAGGAGCAGCCACATTGTTAGGTGTTTATTATAGACCCCCAGATAGTCAGCAGGAAATTGAGGGGCAAATATGTACACAATTTGTGGAGGTGTGTAAAAACAATAACAATAGGGTAATTATATTAAGTGATTTCAACTTTCCCAACATTAATTGGGATAGACATAGTGTTAATGACTTGGATGGAGTGAATTTCTTGAAATGCGTACAGGAGAACTGTTTAGGTCAATATATAGAGGGTCCAACAAGGGACAGTGCATTGCTGGACCTAATTCTGGGGAATGAAGCCAGACAGGCGGCTGAGGTGGTGGTGGGGGAGCATTTTAGTGATAGTGACCACAACATGGTACAGTTTAAGTTTGTCGTGGACAAAGAAATAGACAAGTTGCAAAAAAATGTTTTGGATTGGGGGAGAGTGGATTTTAGTAAAATAAGACAGGATCTGGCCAAGGTAGATTGGGAACAGCTATTTGTGGGGAAATCGACAGAGGAGCAGTGGGGGGTGTTCAGAAAGGAAATGGGGAGGGTCAACATGTTCCCTCTAGGGTGATAGGAAGGAGTAACAAGCCCAGAGAACCATGGATGACCAGAGATATTCAGGTTACGATGAGAAGTTAAAAAGAGGCTTTTAGCAGGTACAAAGGGAAGCAAATCAGCAGAGGCATTAGTGGAGTACAGACAGTGCAGGGTGGAGCTTAAGAAAGCAATTAGGAGAGCAAAGAGGGGATATGAGAAAGCTCTGGCTGGTAAAAGTAGGGAAAATCCCAAGATATTCTATAAGTATATCAACGGGAAGAGGATAACCAAGGAAAGAGTAGGGCCCATGAGGGACCAAGGGGGCAATCTATGGGTGGAGCCAGAGGACATCGCTAGAGTGTTGAATGAATACTTCACATCCGTCTTCACCCAAGAGAATGAGGATGAAGGTATGGAACTCGGGGAGAGTGACTGTGAGGTTCTTGAGCAAATTGATATAGGGAGTGACAAGGTGTTGGAGGTGTGGGCAGGCTTAAAAGTGGACAAATCTCCAGGTCCGGATGATTTGTGTCCCAGACTGCTGAGGGAGGCAAGGGAGGAGATCGCAGGGGCTCTGACCCAAATTTTTAATTCCTCTCTGACCATGGGCGTGGTGCCAGAGGACTGGAGAACAGCTAATGTGGTTCCGCTATTTAAGAAGGGTGGTAGAGATAAGCCAGGGAACTACAGACCAGTGAGTCTCACGTCAGTGGTAGGGAAACTATTGGAGAAAATTCTAAAGGAGAGAATCTATTTCCTCTTGGAGAGGCAAGGTTTGATCAGGGATAGTCAGCATGACTTTGTCAGGGGGAGGTCATGCCTAACAAATGTGATTGAATTTTTTGAGGAAGTGACCAGGTGTGTAGATGAGGGTAGTGTAGTTGATGTAGTTTATATGGATTTCAGCAAAGCCTTTGACAAGGTCCCACATGGGAGACTTATAAAGCAGGTAAATGCACATGGGATACAGGGTAATTTGATAAGGTGGATTCAAAATTGGCTTAGTTGTAGGAGACAGAGGGTGATGACAGAAGGATGCTTTAGTGACTGGAAGCCAGTGTCCAGTGGCGTACCACAGGGATCTGTGCTGGCTCCCCTATTATTTGTAATTTATATAAATTACATAGATGACTATGTGGGGAGTAGGATTAGTAAATTTGCAGATGACACAAAGATTGGCCGGGTGTTAACAGTGAGGTTGAGTGTCTTGGGCTATAGAAAGATATAGACAGGATAGTCAAATGGACAGATAAATGGCAGATGGAATTTAACCCTGAAAAGTGTGAGGTGATACATTTTGGAATGAGTAATTTGACAAGGAAGTATTCAATGAACCGCATGACACTAGGAAGTTCTGAGGAACAAAGGGACCTTGGCGTGTGTGTCCATAGATCTCTGAAGGCAGAGGGGCATGTTAGTGGGGTGGTGAAAAAGGAATATGGGACACTTGCTTTGATCAATCGAGGCATAGATTACAAAAGTAGGGAGGTCATGTTGGAGTTGTATAGAACGTTGGTGAGGCCACAGCTGGAGTATTGTGTGCAGTTCTGGTCACCACATTATAGTTCTGTTGAAAGGTCAACAGTCCTCTGTTGAGGACTCGAAACGTCAACTGTCTGTGCTCTTCTCTGCCGATGCTGCCAGACCTGCTGAGTTTTTCGAGGTATTTCTGTTTCTGTTTTTGTTTTGGATTTCCAGCATCTGCAGTTTTTTGTTTTTATTTTTGCAATACCCCCTCCTCTTTTACCTCCTTCCCTGTCTCACCTGAAGACCCTATATCCTGGAATATTGAGCTGCCAATCCTGCCTCTCTCTCAACCATGTCTCTGTGACAGCAATGACATCATACTTCCACGTGTTAATTTGTGCCCTCAACTCATCTGCCTCATTCGTCAGACTCCTTGCATTAAAACAAATACCACCCAACCTTGCCAAACCCTCACACACACACCTTAAACCAGCTTATATTTCAACTCTTTCTTGGACTCGAACGCAAGTTCTGTCGAAGGGTCATGAGGACTTGAAACGTCAACTCTTTTCTTCTCCGCCGATGCTGCCAGACCTGCTGAGTTTTTCCAGGTAATTCTGTTTTTGTTTTGGATTTCCAGCATCCGCAGTTTTTTTGTTCTTATCTCTGTGTTTAATTGACTGCCACTGCTCTTCAAGAAATGCCTACCTCCTTGAAGAAGTTCTGTTCCTCTCTGCGACAAGATTTCCGTATCTCTCTGTTGTCTTGCTCACCTTCTTTGCTTTCCATTTCCCTCCTAGTGTTTGACAAGGTGTTTACTAAAACCCGCTTTCACAGCTATCACTGCTTGTTTGTCCCTACAACCACACACCCCCACCCCCCCTCCACCTCTTTGTCTCTCTATCTCTCCGCCCCCCACACACACACCTTAAACCAGCTTATATTTCAACTCTTTCTTGGACTCGAACGCAAGTTCTGTCGAAGGGTCATGAGGACTCGAAACGTCAACTCTTTTCTTCTCCGCCGATGCTGCCAGACCTGCTGAGTTTTTCCAGGTAATTCTGTTTTTGTTTTGGATTTCCAGCATCCGCAGTTTTTTTGTTCTTACCTTATGCCTTAACTGGTCTATAATTTCTATGCCTTCCAGACTCACTTGCTCTCTCTTCTAATTTTGGCTCTGCATCTCCCCCTGCCGAACCTCCTCTCAGGATCCCATCCCCTTCCAAGTTAGTTTAAACCCTCCCCAACAGCACTAGCAAACCTCAAGAATGCTGGTCCCATTCCGATTCAGGAGCAACCCATCTGCTTTGTCCAGGTCCCAACACCCCTAGTAACAGTCCCAATGTCACAGAAATCTAAAGCCCTCCATCCTGTACCATCTCTCCAGCCACACGTTCATCTGGACCAACCTCCTATTTTTATACTCACTAGTGCGTGAGACTCTTCCACTGTTACTAAATTATCAGACTGCTGATCCCACATCCAGTACTGGATGAGCAGAAATTCTCTCCAATGAAATAGTGGGAAGACTGAAGCCATTGTTTTCTTTCCCCACTCTGTTCCCTAGCTACTGACTCCATCCCTCCCCCCGGCAACAACCTGAGGTTAAGCCAGGCTTTTCACAACCTCGGTGTCACATTTAATCCAGAGATGAGCTCCTGATCTCATGCTTGCGCCATCATGAAGACCTCTTATATCCACCTCCATACCATCACTCGACTTCACCCCAGTCTCAGCTCATCTGCTGCTGAAACCCTCACCCATGCCTTTGTTCCCTCCAGTCTTGACTACTCCAGTGCACTGCTGGCTGACCTCCTGCATTCTCCCCTCTATCACCCAAAACTGCAGCTCATTTCTTAACTCGCACCAGTTCCTCTACCACCCTCTCAGAGAATCAAGGGATATGGGCAGGAAAGTGGAATTGAGCAAGAAGATCAGCTATGATAGTACTGAATGCCCAGCAGGCTCAAGGGGCAGAATGGTCTATTCCCAATCCTATTTCTTATCTTCTGTTGTGTCCCATTGTATCTCTCTCTTTACCACAAACTACACAATCCCCTTATCTTACGAATATCCCACAATCTACAGGTTGTGAGAAGCCATGATTTCTGTTTACTTGCTCTGTGCCTTCTCCAGTTTGGATTGTCCTGGAGTCTCCAGGAGTTGGTGATTAATCTCCTGAACAGTTAGTAAAACCCAGGAGAAGTCATAGGAGCATTGAAAGTATTGTTAAATTTTTCTTTTTTGTCTTAAAGCGCTTCAAGGAGTCCAAAGACTGCTTGTGCGGCGGGGGGAGGGACGAATGTTGTTGGGCTGAGGGAGGTTCCAGAAACAAAGGGAATGGAGCCAAGGAAGGCAGATGAAGTGAAGATACAGATCAGCCATGATCTCATCGAATTGTGGAACAGTTTTGAGGGGCTGAATGGTCTCTCCCTATTTTCATTGTCCTAGGAAACTAGGGAGCAGCTTCATAGCTGACACAGGACAGTCCAAGGGTCAAACCAAGAACCTTGATGCTCAATACCTCACCAAGGAGCAACCAAATCAATGTGGGAGGTATCTCCTGGTCTTGGCATTGCAGAAACAAATTGAGTTCCCGATGGTCAGCTTGGTGGGTGATAGGGTAGAGACTTCAGAGAGTAACATTCAACAGAAACTGGATAAATACTGGCAAATAAAAATTTTACAGGGAGAAGGGGGAAAGTGCAGAGAGGGGGTGGGACTAATTGGATAACTCTTCACAGGAGACAGCACCAACAAGATGAGCTGAATGACCTTCTTCCGTGCTCTGTCATTATATGAAGGAAGACAGCTGTCTCTCACTATTAAAGGGATGTGACTTTCTTAATAACTAATAACATTTCATATTGAGAGATGACAATGTGAACAAGAACAGCCATTGTTATGTGGCTGCTTTAGGTTCCAGAAATAAAAGTAATTTGTGGGTGATTACTATAACCGCCTTGTGAAACTTTACTTCCTGATTGAAATCCGTTGGATTGGGGACTGAAGCAATTTCACCAGATAATGTTCTGATGAAGTGAGATGAGCTGCCCATTTGATGTCCCTCATCTCAACCATTATGTCCTCAGCAAACCTTTAACAATCAGAAGCCATGGTTTAATGTCTCATCTGGAAGACAGCGCCTCTGACAATGCAGCACTCCCTCACTACTGGCACTGGGAGTGTTGACCTGAATTATATGCTTCATCTTCTGGGGTGAGGGGTGCAGCTAGAACTCACAACATTCTAATGCAAAGAACTACTGACTGAGGTACAGCAGTCCCTGTAAAAAAAACCCAACTTCAGCACTTTAAAGCCATCTGTTCCTGCCTCTGCTCCTTTACAATAATATAAAGGTTATTCAGAGGCTTCAACTAATAATTCAGAGAATACAAGTTTGAGAATTTGAATTCAGTTTAAAATATATCTAGAAATAGAAATCCATATTCAGTAAAAGTGACGATGACAGAGTGGCTAAATTTTCAGTAAATATTCAGTAAGAGTGACCATGACAGTGTGGCTAGATTTTCAGTAAATATTCGGTAAGAGTGACCATGACAGAGTGGTTAAATTTTCAGTAAATATTCGGTAACAGTGCCTATGAAAGAGCGGCCAGATTTTCAGTAAATACTCAGTAAAAGTGACCATGACAGAGTGGCTAAATTTTCAGTAAATATTCAATAAGGGTGACCATGACAGAGTGGTTAAATTTTCAGTAAATATTCAGTAAGAGTGACCATGACAGAGTGGCTAAATTTTCAGCAAATATTCAATAAGAGTGACCATGACAGAGTGACTAAATTTTCAGTAAATATTCAGTAAGAGTGACCATGACGGAGAGGCTAAATTGTCAGTAAATATTCGGTAAGAGTGCCTATGAAAGAGCGGCCAGATTTTCAGTAAATACTCAGTAAAAGTGACCATGACAGAGTGGCTAAATTTTCAGTAAATATTCAGTAAGAGTGACCATGACGGAGAGGCTAAATTGTCAGTAAATATTCGGTAAGAGTGCCTATGAAAGAGCGGCCAGATTTTCAGTAAATACTCAGTAAAAGTGACCATGACAGAGTGGCTAAATTTTCAGTAAATATTCAATAAGGGTGACCATGACAGAGTGGTTAAATTTTCAGTAAATATTCAGTAAGAGTGACCATGACAGAGTGGCTAAATTTTCAGCAAATATTCAATAAGAGTGACCATGACAGAGTGACTAAATTTTCAGTAAATATTCAGTAAGAGTGACCATGACGGAGAGGCTAAATTGTCAGTAAATATTCAGTAGGAGTGACCATGATAGAGTGGCTAAATTTTCAGTAAATATTCAGTAAAAGTGACCATGACAGAGTGGCTAAATTTTCAGTAAATATTCAGTAAGAGTGACCATGACAGAGTGGCTAAATTTTCAGTAAATATTCAATAAGAGTGACCATGACAGAGTGACTAAATTTTCAGTAAATATTCAATAAGAGTGACCATGACAGAGTGACTAAATTTTCAGTAAATATTCAGTAAGAGTGACCATGACAGAGTGGCTAAATTGTCAGTAAATATTCAGCAAGAGTGACCATGACAGAGTGGCTAAATTTTCAGCAAATATTCAATAAGAGTGACCATGACAGAGTGACTAAATTTTCAGTAAATATTCAGTAAGAGTGACCATGACGGAGAGGCTAAATTGTCAGTAAATATTCAATAAGAGTGACCATGACAGAGTGGCTAAATTTGCAGTAAATATTCAATAAGAGTGACCATGACAGAGTGGCTAAATTTTCAGTAAATATTCAATAAGAGTGACCATGACAGAGTGACTAAATTTTCAGTAAATATTCAGTAAGAGTGACCATGACAGAGTGGCTAAATTTTCAGTAAATATTCAGTAAGAGTGACCATGACAGAGTGGCTAAATTTTCAGTAAATATTCAGTAAGACTGACCATGGCAGAGTGGCTAAATGTTCAGTAAATATTCAGTAAGAGTGACCATGACAGAGTGGCTAAATTTTCAGCAAATATTCAATAAGAGTGACCATGACAGAGTGACTAAATTTTCAGTAAATATTCAGTAAGAGTGACCATGACGGAGAGGCTAAATTGTCAGTAAATATTCAGTAAGAGTGACCATGATAGAGTGGCTAAATTTTCAGTAAATATTCAGTAAAAGTGACCATGACAGAGTGGCTAAATTTTCAGTAAATATTCAGTAAGAGTGACCATGACAGAGTGGCTAAATTTTCAGTAAATATTCAATAAGAGTGACCATGACAGAGTGACTAAATTTTCAGTAAATATTCAATAAGAGTAACCATGACAGAGTGGCTAAATTTTCAGTAAATATTCAGTAAGAGTGACCATGACGGAGAGGCTAAATTGTCAGTAAATATTCAGTAAGAGTGACCATGACAGAGTGACTAAATTTTCAGTAAATATTCAGTAAGAGTGACCATGACGGAGAGGCTAAATTGTCAGTAAATATTCAGTAAGAGTGACCATGACAGAGTGGCTAAATTTTCAGTAAATATTCAATAAGAGTGACCATGACAGAGTGACTAAATTTTCAGTAAATATTCAATAAGAGTGACCATGACAGAGTGGCTAAATTTTCAGTAAATATTCAGTAAGAGTGACCATGACGGAGAGGCTAAATTGTCAGTAAATATTCAGTAAGAGTGACCATGACAGAGTGACTAAATTTTCAGTAAATATTCAGTAAGAGTGACCATGACGGAGAGGCTAAATTGTCAGTAAATATTCAGTAAGAGTGACCATGATAGAGTGGCTAAATTTTCAGTAAATATTCAGTAAAAGTGACCATGACAGAGTGGCTAAATTTTCAGTAAATATTCAGTAAGAGTGACCATGACAGAGTGGCTAAATTTTCAGTAAATATTCAATAAGAGTGACCATGACAGAGTGACTAAATTTTCAGTAAATATTCAGTAAGAGTGACCATGACAGAGTGGCTAAATTGTCAGTAAATATTCAGCAAGAGTGACCATGACAGAGTGGCTAAATTTTCAGTAAATATTCAGTAAGAGTGACCATGACGGAGAGGCTAAATTGTCAGTAAATATTCAGTAAGAGTGACCATGACAGAGTGGCTAAATTTTCAGTAAATATTCAGTAAAAGTGACCATGACAGAGTGGCTAGATTTTCAGTAAATATTCAGTAAGACTGACCATGACAGAGTGGCTAAATTTTTAGTAAATATTCAGTAAGACTGACCATGGCAGAGTGGCTAAATGTTCAGTAAATATTCAGTAAGATTGACCATGACAGAGTGGCTAAATTTTCAATAAATATTCAGTAAGAGTGACCATGACAGAGTGGCTAAATTTTCAGTAAATATTCAGTAAGAGTGACCATGACAGAGTGGCTAAATTTTCAGTAAATATTCAGTAAGACTGACCATGGCAGAGTGGCTAAATGTTCAGTAAATATTCAGTAAGATTGACCATGACAGAGTGGCTAAATTTTCAATAAATATTCAGTAAGAGTGACCATGACAGAGTGGCTAAATTTTCAGCAAATATTCAATAAGAGTGACCATGACAGAGTGACTAAATTTTCAGTAAATATTCAGTAAGAGTGACCATGACGGAGAGGCTAAATTGTCAGTAAATATTCGGTAAGAGTGCCTATGAAAGAGCGGCCAGATTTTCAGTAAATACTCAGTAAAAGTGACCATGACAGAGTGGCTAAATTTTCAGTAAATATTCAATAAGGGTGACCATGACAGAGTGGTTAAATTTTCAGTAAATATTCAGTAAGAGTGACCATGACAGAGTGGCTAAATTTTCAGCAAATATTCAATAAGAGTGACCATGACAGAGTGACTAAATTTTCAGTAAATATTCAGTAAGAGTGACCATGACGGAGAGGCTAAATTGTCAGTAAATATTCAGTAAGAGTGACCATGATAGAGTGGCTAAATTTTCAGTAAATATTCAGTAAAAGTGACCATGACAGAGTGGCTAAATTTTCAGTAAATATTCAGTAAGAGTGACCATGACAGAGTGGCTAAATTTTCAGTAAATATTCAATAAGAGTGACCATGACAGAGTGACTAAATTTTCAGTAAATATTCAATAAGAGTGACCATGACAGAGTGGCTAAATTTTCAGTAAATATTCAGTAAGAGTGACCATGACGGAGAGGCTAAATTGTCAGTAAATATTCAGTAAGAGTGACCATGACAGAGTGACTAAATTGTCAGTAAATATTCAGTAAGAGTGACCATGACGGAGAGGCTAAATTGTCAGTAAATATTCAGTAAGAGTGACCATGATAGAGTGGCTAAATTTTCAGTAAATATTCAGTAAAAGTGACCATGACAGAGTGGTTAAATTTTCAGTAAATATTCAGTAAGAGTGACCATGACAGAGTGGCTAAATTTTCAGTAAATATTCAATAAGAGTGACCATGACAGAGTGACTAAATTTTCAGTAAATATTCAGTAAGAGTGACCATGACAGAGTGGCTAAATTGTCAGTAAATATTCAGCAAGAGTGACCATGACAGAGTGGCTAAATTTTCAGTAAATATTCAATAAGAGTGACCATGACAGAGTGACTAAATTTTCAGTAAATATTCAGTAAGAGTGACCATGACGGAGAGGCTAAATTGTCAGTAAATATTCAGTAAGAGTGACCATGACAGAGTGGCTAAATTTTCAGTAAATATTCAGTAAAAGTGACCATGACAGAGTGGCTAGATTTTCAGTAAATATTCAGTAAGACTGACCATGACAGAGTGGCTAAATTTTTAGTAAATATTCAATAAGAGTGACCATGACAGAGTGGCTAAATTTTCAGTAAATATTCAATAAGAGTGACCATGACAGAGTGGCTAAATTTTCAGTAAATATTCAATAAGAGTGACCATGACAGAGTGACTAAATTTTCAGTAAATATTCAGTAAGACTGACCATGACGGAGAGGCTAAATTGTCAGTAAATATTCAGTAAGAGTGACCATGACAGAGTGGCTAAATTTTCAGTAAATATTCAGTAAAAGTGACCATGACAGAGTGGCTAGATTTTCAGTAAATATTCAGTAAGAGTGACCATGACAGAGTGACTAAATTTTCAGTAAATATTCAATAAGAGTGACCATGACAGAGTGGCTAAATTTTCAGTAAATATTCAATAAGAGTGACCGTGACAGAGTGGCTAAATTTTCAGTAAATATTCAATAAGAGTGACCATGACAGAGTGGCTAAATTTTCAGTAAATATTCAGTAAGACTGACCATGGCAGAGTGGCTAAATGTTCAGTAAATATTCAGTAAGATTGACCATGACAGAGTGGCTAAATTTTCAATAAATATTCAGTAAGAGTGACCATGACAGAGAGGCTAAATTGTCAGTAAATATTCAGTAAGAGTGACCATGACAGAGAGGCTAAATTGTCAGTAAATATTCAGTAAGAGTGACCATGACAGAGTGGCTAAATTGTCAGTAAATATTCAGTAAGAGTGAGCATGACAGAGAGGCTAAATTTTCAGTAAATATTCAGTAAGAGTGACCATGACAGAGAGGCTAAATTGTCAGTAAATATTCAGTAAGAGTGACCATGACAGAGTGGTTAAATTTTCGTTAAATATTCAGTAAGAGTGACCATGACAGATTGGCTAAATTTTCAGTAAATATTCAGTAATTGTGACCATGACAGAGTGGCTAAATTTTCAGTAAATATTCAGTAAGAGTGACCATGACAGAGTGGCTAAATTTTCAGTAAATATTCAGTAAAAGTGACCATGACAGAGTGGCTAAATTTTCAGAAAATATTCAGTAAAAGTGACCATGACAGAGTGGCTAAATTTTCAGTAAATATTCAGTAAAAGTGACCATGACAGAGTGGCTAAATTTTCAGTAAATATTCAGTAATTGTGACCATGACAGAGTGGCTAAATGTTCAGTAAATATTCAGTAAGATTGACCATGACAGAGTGGTTACATTTTCATTAAATATTCAGTAAGAGTGACCATGACAGAGTGGCTAAATTTTCAGTAAATATTCAGTAAGAGTGACCATGACAGATTGGCTAAATTTTCAGAAAATATTCAGTAATTGTGACCATAACAGAGTGGCTAAATTTTCAGTAAATATTCAGTAAAAGTGACCATGACAGAGTGGCTAAATTTTCAGAAAATATTCAGTAATTGTGACCATGACATAGTGGCTAAATGTTCAGTAAATATTCAGTAAGACTGACCATGACAGAGTGGTTAAATTTTCAGTAAATATTCAGTAAGAGTGACCATGACAGAGTGGTTAAATTTTCATTAAATATTCTGTAAGTGTGACCATGACAGAGTGGCTAAATTTTCAGTAAATATTCAGTAAGATTGACCATGACAGAGTGGCTAAATTTTCATTAAATATTCAGTACAAGTGAGCATGACAGAGTTGCTAAATTTTCAGTAAATTTTCAGTCAAAGTGACCATGACAGAGTGGCTAAATTTTCAGAAAATATTCAGTAATTGTGACCATGACAGAGTGGCTAAATGTTCAGTAAATATTCTGTAAGAGTGACCATGACAGAGTGGCTAAATTTTCAGTAAATATTCAGTAAGAGTGACCATGACAGAGTGGCTAAATTTTCAGTAAATATTCAGTAAAAGTAACCATGACAGATTGGCTAAATATTCAGTAACTATTCAGTAAGACTCACCATGACAGAGTGGCTAAATTCTCATAAATATTCAGTAATTTGACCATGACAGAGTTGCTAAATTTTCAGTAATTATTCAGTAAGAGTGACCATGACAGAGTGGCTAAATTCTCATAAATATTCAGTAATTTGACCATGACAGAGTTGCTAAATTTTCAGTAATTATTCAGTAAGAGTGACCATTACAGAGTGGCTAAATTTTCTGTAAATATTCAGTAAGAGTGACCATGACAGTGTGGCTAAATTTTCAGTAAATATTCAGTAAGAGTGACCATGACAGAGAGCCTAAATTTTCAGTAAATTTTCAGTAAGAGTGACCATGACGGAGTGGCTAAATTTTCTCTAACTATTCAGTAAGAGTGACCATGGCAGATTGGCTAAATTCGAAGATGATACAAATCTAATGAACTTGGAGATTTGAAAACAGTTGGAACTGAGAGTCAGAGTGGATAATTATACATCGTCTTTGTTTACATGTCACAATAATTGCCTGTTAATTCCTCTGTACTTTGGTATGCATACTGTTAGGGAGTTTGCAAACCCCTTTCAACACAAGGACACAAGAAACAGGGGCACGAGCAGACCATCCCACCCATTAAGCCTGGTGGACTATTCAACATGACCAAGGCTGATCTTGAGCTTCAACTCCATTTTCCTACCCGCTCCCCATATCCCTTAATTCCCTCAGGGACCAAAAACCTGTCTGTCCCCGTGCCTCAGCTCTGACTCTTGCTCTTCCTACTCTTCAACCATATTGATTCTACTTTATAATCTTCAGTAGATCCTTTCTCATTAATGTCCTTATGTCATTCTTTACTATCGACTGAACCTTCATAAAGCTCTGGCTAGGCCTCAACTAGAGTATTGTGTCCTGTTCTGGTCACCACACTTTAGGAAGGATGTGAGGGTCCTTGAGATGGTGCGGAGGGAGATTTACCAGATTGGTTCCAAGGATGGGGAATTTTAGCTACAAGGTTAGGTGGGAGAAGCTGGGGTTGTTCTCCTTGGAGCAAAGGAGAATGAGGAGGGATTTGATGGAGTGGGAGAAGATTATGACAGGTTTAGATAAGGCAGATAAAGAAAAGCTGATCCCTTTAATTGATTGTTCATGGACTAGGGGACACAGATTTAAGACTTGGCGTGCGAGATGCAGGGGCAGTGTGAGGAGGAACGTTTTACACAGTGAGTGGTAAATGACCTGGAACTCACTGCCCACAAGAGCATGAAAGCAGAGATGATCAATGATTTCAAAAAGAAATAGAATCATAAAATGGTTACAGCACTGAAGGAGGCCATTCAGCCCACTGTACCTGTGCTAGGTCTCTGCAGGAGTAACTTACCTTGTGCAATTGCCCTGCCTTTTCTCATTAACCCTGTACATATTTTCTTTTTAGATAATGAACCAATTTTCTCTTGAAAGCTTCAATTGAACCTGCCTCCACCACACTCTCAGGCAGCGCATTCTAGATTCTAACTGCTTGCTGCATGAAAAAGTTATTCCTCAAGTCGCTGTTTCTCCTTTTGCCAATTGCCGTAAATCTGTGCCTCTTGTTCTCGATCCTTCCACCAATGGGAACAGTTTCTGCCTACTGACTCTGTCCAGACCCCTCATGATTTTGAACACCTCTATCAAATCTCCTCTCAACCTTCTCTTCTCCAAGGAGAACAGTCCCAGCTTCTACAAGCTATCCATATAACTGAAGTACCTCATCCCTGGAACCAGTCTCATGAATCTTTTCAGCACCTTCTCTATTGCCTTCACATCCCTCCTAAAGTGTGGCACCCAGAACTGGACACAATACTCTAGCTGAGGCTGAGCTCATGTTTTATACAGGTTTAGCAAAACCTCCTTGCTCTTGTACTCTATGCCCCTATTGATAAAACCCGGGATACTGTATGCTTTATTAACTGCTCCATCAACCTGTCCTACCACCTTCAATGATTTATGCACCTATACACCCAGGTCCCTCTGCTCCTTAACTCCCTTTACAATTGTACCCTTTATTTTATATTGTCTCTCCATGTTCTTCCTAACAAAACAAATCACTTCACACTTCTGTGTTAAATTTAAACTACCACTTGAAATTGGATGGACATTTGGGGGAAATAAACTTGCAAGCCCGTGGGGATAGATCAGAGAGCCAGAATGGGCTTGATGGGACAAATGGCCTCCCTCTGTATGGTAAAGACTTTATGACTCTGTGATGGGCTGCAAAGCTAAACAGGATAAATCAGCAGGATTTGAATACACTCGGAGCGGGCAAGATGAAAGTCCATTTGGAGAAATGGAAAATGTTTCACACGGGTATGAAAAATCCACAAAGGGGTTTTCACTTTAATGGTTTAAAAAGAACTTGCCTGGAAAATGAGCGAGACCTGGGGCTCCTCAGTGGCAGTCAGTATAAAATCAATCAGATGTTGGGATGTTAGCGAAGGTCAGTATTGAACTGAAATGGTGAAGTGACCCCTGCCACTTCATAAAGCATTGCTGTGACCACACTTCAGGTACTGGGTATGGTTCATATCTCCACAGTGCAGAAGGGATATCACAGCCATTGAAAAGATGCAGAATGGAGAAAAACTGGAGTGATTGAGGGGCCAGAGGGATTGGACTAGGAGGAGTGATTCTGTAAACGGAGTGTGTTCCCACTGGAATGGAGAAGGTTAAGAGGTGATCTGATTGCTGCTGTTTTTAGGATTCTAAAGAGACTGGATAATGTTGACCAAGAGCAATTGTTTCACCCTGTCCAGAACTGGAGAACCAGAGAACACTTAAAGAGGGAAATTGAAAACCAAGCTGAGGAAACAATATTTCAATGAGTGAGTGGTCAATCTATGGCACAGGCTCCCGAGGGAGATGGTGGGAGTGGTTAATATTGATTCATTCAAATGTAAATTGGATAGATTTAATTTAGAAAAACGATTTTGGGGGTCAGTATGTGAATAAGTTGATAAATGACGTGTGGTGAGTGGAACGTGCTGGGGGGAACGAGTGACATAAAACCTACGGTTCCCAAAGCTCTCAATCCATCATGAGGGGGTTATCCTCACCCTCGTGTCTGGTTCTGTTCTACAATCACTGATAGAGATTGCTCACTGTGATTAGCCAACAATTCCATTATTGTTGTAGCATGTGACAACCAGCATGATGGAAGGTGAATTAAATCAGTTTTGGTCTTTATTCATCAAACAATTCCTGTCTCCCTATGAAGCTGTTTAATCTCCCTCCTTCCATCCCTCCCATCCACAAGATCTCTGTGTTCCTCTAACTCTGGCTTGTTGTCCTTCCTCCACATGCTGCACTCCACCAATGGCAGCCGTGCCTTCAGCTGCCTCGGCCCTAAGCTCTGGAATTCCTTCCCTAAGTTTTTCTACCTCTCTCTCCTCCTTATTTCAAACCCTCCTTAAAACCTACCTCTTTGACTACATTTTTGATCACCTGTTCATGGGCCCTAACTATGCCTTTTTGGGTGAGAAATTCCTTGTTCCAGTCCTACTCAGGCACACCCACCTCACGTCTTTTCCAGTGTCTTGATTTCCTGAACTGAAAAATTTCATCAACTTTGTTTGCAATTTCCACCCTTCTCTCACCATCAAACGGTCGACCTCTGACTCTTCCCTTCCTCGGTTTCTCTGTCTCCAATTTTGGGATTGCCTATCTACCAATACTCACTACAAGCCCACTGGCTCCCACAGCTGCTTCGATTACACTTCCTCACACTCTGCCTCCTGTAAGGACTCTGTAGTAGAAGGATGCAGTACATTAAGGGTTAACCTGGAACTGAGTATAGTACCGCCCACTGATGATATAACAAGGCACCTGACCAAGAGCTTAGGTCAGCAGTGTAGAGCTAGGTAACAACATGTAAGAACATGCCATGGAACCCTCTCCATCCCTGTACCCTCTACTGTAAATATGTACATAGGTCAGTAATGTTATAGAGTCCTGGAGCTCTACAGCACAGAAAAAGGCCATTCAGCCCATCGAGTCTGCGCCGGTCAAACAAGTACCTAACTATTCTAATCCCATTTTCCAGCACTAGGCCCATAGCCTTGTATACCATGGCATCGCAAGTGCACATCCAAATACTTCTTAAATGTTATGAGGGTTTCTGCCTCTACCATCCTTTCAGGCAGTGAGTTCCAGATTCCCACCACCCTCTGGGTGAAAAAATTCTTCCTCACATCCCCTCTAAACCTTCTGCCCCTTACTTTAAATCTATGCCCCCTGGTTATTGATCCCTCCACCAAGGAGAAAAGTTCCTTCCTGTCTACACTATCTATGCCCCTCATAATTTTATACACCTCAATCACGTCCCCCCTCAATCTCCTCTGCTCCAGGGAAAATAACTCTCGTCTATACAATCTCTCCTCATAACTAAAACTGTCCAGCCCAGGCAACATCCTGGTAAATCCCCTCTGCACTGTCTCTAGTGCAATCACATCCTTCCTATAATGCAGATTCCAGAACTGCACGCAATACTCTAGCTGTGGCCTAACCAGCGTTTTATACTGTTTCAATATAACTTCCCTGCTCTTATACTCTATGCCTCGGCTAATAAAGGCAAGTATCCCACACGCCTTCTTAACCACCTTATTTACCTGTTAATAAAGACTTCTTGGTAATTTCTGCAAGACTGTTTAATGGTGTCTAAGCAATGCACACCACGGGTAGTGACAACCCAACAAAACATGGTGGCAGCTGGAGAGCAAAATCCACATCCTCTGTAAAAAGACTGAAGAAGTCAAGAGAAGGACACCAGCAACAAACTTGTGCTTAAAGAAACCTCACTCAGGAAGCAAGAAGCTGAGAAAACTCACCTGAAAATCTCCAGAGACAGAAGATCCTGGCAGCAGAAAAAACGGCAGAAGTTAAGCTCAAGCTAAAGTCTCCACTGGATTCCTGTGGAAACAGCTTCAACAAAGCAGGGCTAGTAGGCAGCAGCCTGCAGGGTGAGGTACAAACTCATTAAAGTTCCAATGAAGCCAGTCCTGTGAACTATTTCTTTTAAAAATCAGTCAGTTTAGTCACACGCTCATCGCTAGCCTGATCTCCGACTTGGTGCCCCCTCCCGGCCAGTGAGACTTCCCACTTTGTGAGCCAGACCCGACCCACAGCTATTTTACAGCTCCTTCCTCTTCCTGGCCCATTGCCGCCATTTTAAAAGTTGTGCCAAAAGTCTGAAGTGCATGAAAATCTCGTCATCAATACCGGCGACGCCATTTTGAAATCCTCTGATTTCTTAAAGGGACACCCACACTTCAAAATTTTTCAACCATGGGTCACAATTCTTCATTACCTCCCCCAATGTGCATTGCCTAAGGCCCGGAACAATCTCACAATGGAGTTATTGGAGAAAACGTATCCTCAGATATTGCACAGCTGCAACATTAAATAAAATGTCAGAGGCTGAACAAGTTAGCACATTACTTTATTCAATTTTCTGAAACTCCCTAGAATCGGGGACGGTCCGATTAGATTGGAAGATAGCAAGTGTTTAAAATTATTCAAAAAGGGAGGGAGACAGTATTCTGATCCCAGCTGAGCTTACCCCTGGACAAGCCTGATGCCAGAGTGCAACCTAACTTGATAGATCCTAACTTTTGTTTGTTTGTTTAGATACGTGGAGAATAGCTACTGAGCAGAGTCAGAGGAGTCAGCTGATGAACTTTTAACAAAAGAATAACAATGAGAAAAGATGAACTATATTACAATAATCCTTCACCCACAACTATACCTTTACAGATTTATACAGATTTGTAAGGACAGCACAAATTATAAAAAGCTATCTTATACTCTATTGTCCCCAGCCAGTACACAGTCCATGTAAACCATCTGTGACCCGTGGTCAGACACATCACACTCTGAAACCAAGTGACAGATGCCATCCCAAACGGATGACCCCAACATCACTGCGCTACATTTAAATTTTCAGGTAAGCGGGGGCTCAGTAAAATCAGTTGTGCACCCACTGACCTGTCAATGGCCAATTGAGGCCATTGACAGAGCCATTAAAGTAATTAGTTGGGGGTGCCAATTGGAGGCACGCCTCTGCACACCCACACTTCAATTTCGCCCCTGCGATGGGGGGAAAATCCTGCCCCAGGTTCCTGTTCTTCCTTTGACTATAAGGTCTGCTTGGGACTTTCCCCTGTTCCACTCCCCTGGATTTTGGGGTCTTTTCCTTAGCTTGGAACTGGCCATTTGTCACCTTTACTCCAGTCTCTCCAGGCAGCTACTTTCAAATCAACTGAACTCAAACAGCTTCCAAAATCAAGCTGCTGTTTTTCTTCTTCTCTGCATGTTCCTTTGGGAGCAACCCGTCTCTCTGCACCCATGTTGCTAGGCAACAGCCCAATTCTTCTGCTCTTGTTTGATTACCTTAGCTGCAACAGTCATACAGAACTTATTAGAAATGCAAACACCTTTCTAAAGTGATTAAATTTCAATTTGACCTTTCTTAGCACCGAAATACAGAAATACAAGTCAAACTTAAACTTTAAAGTTAAAAGTCATTCCTAACACCTACAAATACAAATATAACTTATTTAAACTGTCTCTATCTCTTAACAACAGAAAACGGGAAGCTACAGGCCAGTTAGCTTAACATCTGCCATAGGGAAAATGTTAGAAACTGTTATTAAAGAAGCTATAGCGGGGCACTTGGACAAGTTCAAGGTAATCAGGCACAGTCAACATGGTTTTGTGAAAGAGAAATCATGTTTAACCAACTTATTGGAGTTCTTTGAGGAAGTAACACGTGCTATGGATAAAGGGGAACCGGTGGATGTACTTTACTTAGATTTCCAGAAGGCATTTGATAAAGTGCCACATCAAATGTTATTGTGGAAAATAAAAGCTCATGGTATAGGGGGTAACATATATGTATGGATAGAAGGTTTGCTGGCTAACAGGAAGCAGAGAGTAGGCATAAGTGGGTCATTTTCAGGTTGGCAAGATGTAATGAGGGGTGTGCCACAGTGATCATTGCTGGGACATCAACTACTTACAATTTATATAAATGACTTGGATGAAGGGATGGACGGGATGGTTGCCAAATTCGCTGGTAATTTGTGAAGAGGACATAAGTCTGCTACAAAAAGATACAGACAGGTTAAGTGAGTGGGCAAAGATCTGGCAAATTGATTTTAATGTGGGAAAATGTGAAACTGTCCTTTTTGGCAGGAAGAATAAAAGAGAAGCATATTGTCTAAGTGGTGAGAGATTGCAGAGCTCTGAGATTGAGAGGGATCTGGGTGTCCTAGTGCATGCATCGCAAAAGGCTAGTGTGCAGGTACAGCAGGTAATTAGGAAAGTTAATAGAATGTTATCATTTATTGTGAGGGGAATTGAATACAAAAGTAGGGAGGTTATGCTTCAGTTATACAGGGCATTGGTGAGACCACATCTGGAGTCCTGTGTACAGTATTAGTCACCTTATTTAAGGAAGGATGTAAATTCGTTGGAAGCAGCTCAAAGAATGTTTACCAGACTACTACCTGGAATGGGTGGGTTGTCTTATGAGGAAAGGTTGAACAGGTTAGGCTCGTATCCGCTGGGGTTCAGAGTAAGAGGCGATGATTGAAACCTTTAAGATCCTGAGGAGTCTTGACAGGGTGGATGCGGAGAGGATGTTTCCTCTTGTGGGAGAATCTAGAACAACGGGTCACTGTTTAAAAATAAGGGGTCGCCCATTTAAAACAGAGATGAGGAGAATTATTTTCTCTCAGAGGATCGTGAATCTTTGGCCCTCTCTTCCTGGATAGATGGTGGAAGCAGAGTCTTTGAATATCTTTAAGGCAGAGATGGATAGATTCTTGTTAAACAAGGGGGTGACAGGTTATCGGGGGTAGGCGGGATGCAGATTTGAGGTTACTGTCAGATCAGCCATGATCTTAATAAATGGCGGAGCAGACTCGAGGGGCTGAATGGCCTACTCCTGCTCCTTGTTCGTATGTAATTGTGCCGACTGCAGATGATATCATCGCCAGGCAAGTCACAGATGAATCATCTGCTAAGTTTGAAGATGTTTTAAAATCTTTTGAACTCTTTTTCGACCTCTGATTCCAACAAGATCTTGGAACGTGTCAAATTTAACAGGGGAGTTCGGCAGCCAGGGGCCCTGGTGATTCTTTTATCAACGACCTCTACCGCATGGCAGAAGGATGCGAATATGGAGATCTGAAATCAGAACTCATCCGAGACAGAATCATGGTGGTGTTGCAGACAATTCTCTCCGACATTCTCCAAGGAAGACCTCACTTTTGACAAGGTTGTCCAGCTATTCAGGCTATCGGTGCTGCGAAACCAACATCAGACCATTCACAGAGGCGAGAGTAATTCGTGGGGCAGAAGCCACACTTCAGTCCACCACATCCAGCCACAGAAGCACAGAGACTGCCTGAGCCAGGGTAAGCCAACCCCCAACCATCCTGTTGAATGATCATGCCAGCGCTGCAGAGCAAAGCACAATCACAGGAAGGACCAATGTCAAGCCAGTGCTGCTAAATGCTTCCACTGTCACAAACTGGGTCACTTCAGAAGACTAGCCAGTTGTGCCCTCCGCACCATGCAGACAATCCGAGAGCCATCCACAAAGTCGGGGTCATCGACCCAGAAGATACACAGCCCTTCTTCTTGGGCAACATCAGATGATACAGCTCCTTCTTCTGGAATGTGGACATCTCAGTAAATGGGCATCTATCCAATTTCAAGTTAGATTGTAATGCCAGAGTGACCATCTTATCAGACAATGGCTCTGAGGCCACTGGTTCCGAACCACGGATGCCCCATTCTACGGTGCAGGGTCGTTGGGATGATTCAAGAGTCATCAAGGTATAGTGACAAATAGATCACAGAAGTTATGTACATTGTGCAAAATCAGATCTTTTCACTCTTCAGCAGAGGTGCCTGCATAGCGCTTGACCTGCTCCAACTGGCCAAAGATGTGAAGACAGCCATGGTCTCCACGCAGCCAGAAACTTGTCCTCCCAAGAGCCACGAGACAACAACCCAGTGTTGAATTTGTTTGTAACCTCTCTTCCCTGTTTGAAAAACAGGCCTGTTCTTCTCCTTTTCAGGTCCTGAACTGAACCAACCCACAGCATAGGAGATTACCACAGCCCCGATAGTGGAGGTGACACCAGAGCCAGAACAACTTCTAGTAGAGCCTCTACTTCCACCAGCGCCGACTGTGCAGCTGGTTGAGATTACGGCCTATACACAGCCTCTGAAACTACCAGTTTGAAAGCACATAGTCCACAGGAACCAATGCAAAAACTACTCAACAAAGGTGAGCCACCTCTACACTCTTCTTCCATCCACTGGCGGCTCCACCTCAACCCCAGAAGACTTCCAGACTTTGGAAAAGGCAGAAGAAGGGATGCAACCGATAGTCAGGCAGATCCTCCCATCCTCCCAGAAAGAAATGACCACCACTCACAGTACCAAATCACCACCACAGCAACCCAACCAAACAGGTTTGGTGCAACACTCGCCAATCCGAAAAGTGCATGAAGCCATGCCTGCACCTGACTCCAACTGAAAATCACAATCACGATCAATAGCCCCTAGATGCTACCACTCTCACGACTGGACAGCAAATGAGTCATGGCAGGAGTACAGGACCTCCAGCCCACCTCAAAGCCTGATTTCAAAGACTTGACAGGGGAGATGAGGTAATATGAAGTCTGTTAATGCATGCTGTTAATGTTGTAATGTTAATCACAAAACAGTTTAAAGTTAGAGTAGTTATAGTTGCAACGCTGACAACACAAGAGTTCAATCAAACTGTAAGTAACTATTGTCAGTCTATATCCAGGGGCTAAAGACTTAAGGGGACATGTAGCAGAAGGATCCAGTACATTAAGGATTAACCTGGGCCTGAGTACAGTACCGTCCACCAGTGATGTGAGAAGGTAGCTGACCTAGAGTTTAATTCAGCAGCGTAGAGCAAGGTAGAAACATGTAAGGACCTGCCATGGAGTCATCTCCATACCAGTGCCCTCTACTGTAAATATGGACAAAGTTCAGTAATGTTAATAAAGACTTCTTGGTAACTTCCATAAGGCTGCTTAATGGTGTCTAAACTGTATACATCTCGGGTAGCAACAACTCAACAAAACAAATTCCATTCCATCCATCCAGTTTCTCCGTCTCTATCACATCTCTTCAGATGATGCAACCTTTGCTATTAGTGCTTCTGGAATATCTTCCCTCTTCCTCAGCAGAGGATTTCCTTCCGCTGTAGTTGACATGGCCCCTGACTGTGCCCGTTCTATTTCATACACTTCTGCTCTTCCCTTTTCACCCCTCTCTCAGAATCACGATGGGATACCCCTTGTCCTCGCTTTCCATCCCACCACCGTCTGTTTTCAACAAATCACCTTTCACCATTTCTGCCACCTGCAGCATGATGTCAGCACCTCTTCTGTCAGGACTGTTCCCTTTGTGACGCTCTGGATCACTCCTCAATCACCCCACAACATCGGTCCCCTTCCCACCGCACCTTTCCATACAAGAGCAGGAGATGCAATACCCTTTACCTCTTCCCTTCTCAGGCGCCAAGCCCCAGACACTTCTTCTACATTGAAGAGACCAAACGCAGACTGGGTGAGCTCTTTGTGGAACACCTCTGTTCAGTCCACAAGTGCTTCTACTTTCCTGTCATTTCAATTCTCCACTTTTCTCCCTCTCTACAAGCCCCAGTTGGGTTCATGTGGAACATTATCACTGGAGTAATTGTGCTGTAAATTCTATGCATTTCTATGCCCATTAAAGGTGCTTTATAAATGTAAATTGTTGTTGTTTTTGTTGTTAGAGTGGGAACACTGCTCTCCTTACCCGGCCTGGGCCTATATGTGGCTTCAGTCCCAAGCCTGACATGATTGACTCTTTACTGCCCTCTAAAGTGCTCTAGCAAGCCCCTCAGGTTTAGACAACAAATGTTAGCTCTGCTACTGGCACCTACAAGCTGAGAATGATGAATGAAATAATATATTCCCACACTATCCACATGTAGATGTACAAGTGGCTGATCCAAGCCCCCAGCATAAAGTGAATCCATGGTTCCTGGAACTGTGACAGCAAAAGTCAAGGAAGAGATGGTTTTAGACCTTTGTTTGTGTGTTTAACAGTGACAGCCCTGGCTCAGTGGATAGCCCTCTTATCTTTCTGCCAGAGAGCTGGAGTTCAAGTCCCCTGCAGAAACACAAGTGCAGAACCTAGTTACCTCCCAGTGCCAGTAGTGAGGGAGTGCTGCAGTGTCAGAGGTGCCGTCTTCCAGATGAGACATTAAACCATGGCTTCTGATTGTTAAAGGTTTGCTGAAGGCATAATGATTGAGGTGAGGGACATCAAATAGACAACATATCTCACTTCACCAGAACATTATCTGTGAAATTGCTTCAGTCCCCACTACAATGGATTTCAATCAGGAAGTAAAGTTTCACAAGGCTGTTATAGTAATCACCCACAAATTACATTTATTTCTGGAACCCAAAGCAGCCACATAACAATGGCTGTTCTTGTTCACATTGTCATCTCTCGATAAGAAACGTTATTAGTCCTTTAGAAAGCCATATCATTTCAGTAATGTGAGAGATAGAGAGAGAGATAGGTAGAGATAGATAGAGAGACAGAGAGAGAGAGAGATAAGGAGAGAGAGAGATAAAGAGAGAGGTAGATAGAGAAATAAAAAGAGAGATAGCAAGAGCGAGATGGAGAGCGATAGATAGCGTTAGAGTGAAAGAGATAGGGAGAGACAAAGAGAGAGAGAGAAATAGAGAGAGACATAGGGAGAGAGAGGGAGAGATAGAGAAAGAGATAGAGAGAGAAAAAAGAGAAAGAGATGGAAAGAGAGAGAGAGACAGGTAGAGAAAGGGATGAGAATAATGTAAAGAGAGACGGAGACAGATAAAGAGAGAGAGAGATGGAGAGCCATTCAGTCAGTCATACCTACTCCACCATTCAATGAGGCAACAGCTGATCCATATCTTACTCCATCCCTTGTCTTGGCTACGTATCCTGTAACTCTTGTCTAAATCTACTGATCTCAGGTTTAAAATGGTTAATTGAGTTGGCATTGATAAGCTAGCATTTGCTGATTTTTTGGGAAGAGAGTTTCACACTTCTCCCATCCTTTGCATTAAGAGGTATTCTCCATTAGTCACTTGGTAGTACAGAACTTGAGTATTGCTGAAAGAAGAGACATGCTGCCGAAGCTTTTCTTCTTGCACTCATCAGGACAATTGAAAGAATGCCAAATTTCAAAGGAATTAACAGTTAGTACCATATGAGAAAAGGGTGCTGATTGGTTGGCAAGTCAACTCTGATTGGCCAAGGTGTTGCCATGGAGAATGCACCAGGGAATTATTGTCCTCCACATTTTTGTTTAATTCAAAAAAGGCACAATGCCTGGACATGTTGCTTTTACCTGCAGAGGACAGGACCCTGCATATGAATATATGTATTGGATATTCTTGCGTCTGATCTGATGAGTGCAAGATGAAAAGCTTCGACAGCAT
Organism: Carcharodon carcharias; assembly: GCF_017639515.1. Classification (NCBI taxonomy): domain Eukaryota; kingdom Metazoa; phylum Chordata; class Chondrichthyes; order Lamniformes; family Lamnidae; genus Carcharodon; species Carcharodon carcharias. Next base: position 111,016,965 of record NC_054486.1, read on the forward strand.
GTCTCTTTTTATCAGCAAAATTCTCCTACCCTGAATGGTCTGGTTCTGAGTTTAAGGTTACGCCCCCTTGTCTTAGACTCCCCCTTATCACATTAGGGGCTTGGAGGAGAGATTTGGTCTTGACCAAGAACTCCCCCTATCCACTCAGTCCTTTTGGCTGGTGTCAGAGGAGATCCTTCAATGAGGCCAATGACAATATTTGGGTCCTTGGCTAACATCTCTTGCAAGCATTATTTAAAGCCATTGTTTATTGGAACTTGGTTAAGGAGTGCTTTGTAGGAACCGCTTTCAGATTTTGATTCCGCCAGACACAAAACAAGAAAGTACATCATCTTAACTTGCCTGCAGTTTAACGACTTGCTATGAAGATAAGAATCAAGGAAGAGTCTAGATTCATATTTATAATTAAAGACAGATTAGTGGGATGCTTTGAAGTGAGTATAAGACTCCAAACTGATTTGGGTGTTGAGATTAGATCAGGGATAGCAGGACCAACATACGGATATTTTAGAAGGAAGTTTGCATGACATGGTAACAAATCAATCGAAGAGGTTGAGTTGTTGGTTGGTGCAGTGACTCCCTTCGGTTGGAGCTTGCTTCAGACAGAGAGTATCTGAGCATAATAGACTGATGTAATAGCGTTTCTTTAATCATGCGATTTCCCCTTCTCCATTCTTCAGGGTGGTGCCTTAAGAAGAGGATGAGGCCATTCAGCCTCCCGAGCCTGTTTCAATATTCTAGCATACCATGGTGTATCAGCTGTGGCTCAGTGGGTGGCATTCTTGCTCCTGACTTGGAAGGTTGTGGGTTCAAGTCTCACTCCAGAGACTTGGGCACTTACTCCAGGCTGACACTTACTGAGGGAGTGCTGTAGTGTTGCAGGCATCGTTCTTCACATGGATGGAAAGGATTGAAAGGCTACAATTTTGAAGAAGAGCAGGGGAGTTACCCCATGTGTTTTGGCCAATATCTATCCCTCAGCCAACATGAAAAAAGAGGTGATCTGGTCATTATCACATGGCTGTTTGTGGGATCTTGCTGTGTGCAAATTGATTACCATGTTTCCTACCTTAGAACAGAGACTACACTTCAAAAGTACTTTACTGCTTATAAAGTGCTTATGAAGATAGAACTGTATTGCATTGCATCAGTTTTGTCCCATTCTCTCACATAGCCCGGTACCAATCCCAAACTAATCCCCCTGTCCCGCTCTCTCCCCATAGCCCTGTATCAATCCCAAACTAATCCCACTGCCCCGCTCTCTCCCCATAGCCCTGTACCAATCCCAAACTAATCCCACTGCCCTGCTCTCTCCCCATAGCCCTGTATCAATCCCAAACTAATCCCACTGTCCCATTCTCTCCCCATAGCCCTGTATCAATCCCAAACTAATCCCACTGCCCCACTCTCTCCCCAAAGCCCTGTACCAATCCCAAACTAGTCGCACTGTCCCGCTTTCTCCCAATAGCCCTGTATCATTCCCAAACTAATCCCACTGTCCCGCTCTCTCCCCATAGCCCTGTATCATTCCCAAACTAATCCCACTGTCCCGCTCTCTCCCCATAGCCCTGTACCAATCCCAAACTAATCCCACTGTCCCGCTCTCTCCCCATAGCCCTGTACCAATCCCAAACTAATCCCACTGTCCCGCTCTCTCCCCATAGCCCTGTATCATTCCCAAACTAATCCCACTGTCCCGCTCTCTCCCCATAGCCCTCTATCAATCCCAAACTAATCCCACTGTCCCGCTCTCTCCCCATAGCCCTCTATCAATCCCAAACTAATCCCACTGTCCCGCTCTCTCCCCATAGCCCTGTACCAATCCCAAACTAATCCCACTGTCCCGCTCTCTCCCCATAGCCCTGTACCAATCCCAAACTAATCCCACTGTCCCGCTCTCTCCCCATAGCCCTGTATCATTCCCAAACTAATCCCACTGTCCCGCTCTCTCCCCATAGCCCTCTATCAATCCCAAACTAATCCCACTGCCCCACTGTCTCTTTTCATTCTCCTGTATCTGTCATAGATTCATAGAGTTATTACACCACAGAATGAGGCCATTCAGCCCATTGACTCCATGTTGGCCCCAGTGGAGCAATCCAGTCAGTCCCATACCCCCGCTCTATCCCTGTAGTCCTGCAAATTTATTTCACTCAGGTGCTTATGCAATTCTCTTTTGAAATCATTGACTGTCTCCACCTCCACCTCCAGCCCTGTCGTGGGCAGTGAGTTCCAGGTCAATTACCACTCACTGTGTAAATCGTTCCTCCTCAAATTCCCCCTGAATCTCTACCCAAAATATTAAACCTGTGTCCCCCAGTCCTTGTACCATCAGTTTTTCCTTGTCTACCTTATCTAAACCTGTCATAATCTTGTACCCCTCTATAGGCTGACAAGTGGCAAGTAACATTCGTGCAACACAAGTGCCAGGCAATGACCATCTCCAACAAGAGAAAATCTAATCATCGCCCCTTGACATTCAATGACATTACCATCACTGAATCCCCACTATCAACATCCTGGGGGTTACCATTAACCAGAAACTGAACTGGACTAGCCTTATAAATACTGTGGCTACAACAGCAGGTCAGAGGCTGGGAATCCTCTGGAGAGTAACTCACCTCCTGACTCCCCAAAGCCCATCCACCATCCCCAAGGCACAAGTCAGGAGTGTGATGGAATACTCCCCACTTCCCTGGATGAGTGCAGGTCCAACACTCGAGAAGCTTGACACCATCCAGGGCAAATATCAAAATATACCGCCGTTCCTTCACTGTCGCTGGGTCAAAATCCTGGAACTCCCTAACAGCACTGTGGGTGTACCTACACCACATGGACTGTAGCGGTTCAAGAAGGCAGCTCACCACCACCTTCTCAAGGGGCAATTAGGGATGGGCAATAAATACTGGCCCAGCCAGTGATGCCCACATTCTGTGAATGGAAAACAATATCTCCCCTCAATTTCCTTCTCTCCAAGGAGAACAACCCCAGCTTCTCCAACCTAACCTTGTAAATAACATCCCTCATCCCCTGGACCCATTCTGGTAAATCTCCTCCGCACCATCTCAAGGACCCTCAGATCCTTCCTAAAGTGTGGCGACCAGAACCGGACACAATACTCTAGTTGGGGTCTAACCAGAGGTTTATAAAGGTTCAGCACAACTTCCCTGCTTTTGAAATCAGTGGCTCTGTTTATGAAGCCCACGATCCCACCAGCTCTGCTCCTCACTCACACAGTGTGTCCTTCAAAGATTGAGGCACTGGACTCCCAGGTCTCTGTCCCTGCAAACTCTCCAGAATTGTGCCACGAAGCCTATATTGTCACTCACTTTTCCCTTTATTAAATTTACTCTGCCCATTCTGCCAGCCCGTGCCTTGATGCAGGGGACTGATGTCCCCAGTCTGCATCTCCTTGACCTCCTTTTGGGTATCATCGGCAAAGTGTCAAATGTTGTCTTGTAATCCAGACCCACAGTGAAAGACAGGGACCGTCACTTCACACAACATTTTTACCCTTCAAAGGGCACGGTCTGTTTCTGCCTGTCCCTGTGGGAAACCATTTGACAGTCCGGCCGCTCTATGGTGCGGAGAGAAGGGTTTCAGTTCAAACTCTCTCTCTCCCAAGGAGGTTACCCGAGTTCTCCCTCCTGAGGGTGGGAGCTGGGGAGGTGCTGCTGAAGGCTGCAGATGGCGCTGCTTTTCCAGGACACATTGTGGGGGTGGAGAGAGGGATTCAGTAAAAACAGGCTCAGGACTCAGCCCCTCACAAAGCGCTGACACTTTATAGCGCCGGCTCCTTCCTTACCCCCCTCCTCACTCTCTCTCACTGACAGCCCCAGCGCTGCTGACAACCGAGCGCAGGTTAAACCCGAGAGCAGTAAACAAGGCGCAGTTTGAGAGTTGTGGCTGTGGGGGCTGTCTGGCTGCCTGGTTGGGGGGTGGGGGGTGGGGGGGTGGTGAGAGCGAGGTGGAGATCCCAGTGACAGCAGCTGAGACTGTGGATGTGGGAGGCCAACAGGGAGAGAGGCCGAGTTCAATACAAACTTTCATCTGGACCATGGACCGGGAGGAGCTACTGAAGAGGCGGTAAGTACCTGGCTGGGCAGCACTAACTCCAGCAGCTCCCTCTCTGTCTGCCTGGCCCCTTCTCCCTCCCTTTCACACATTCCCTTCTTCTGCCTTTCGCTCTCTCTCTCTTTCCCCCTTTTTCTCTATCTCTCTGCCCCTTTCTCTCTCTTTCCCCCTTTCTCTCTCTCTTTCCCCTTTCTCTCTCACTCTCTCCCCCTTTCTCTCTCTCTCTTTGCCCCTTTCTCTCGCTTTCGTTCCTCCTCTCTCACTCTCTCCCCCTTTCTCTCTCTCTTTCCCCTTTCTCTCTCACTCTCTCCCCCTTTCTCTCTCTCTCTTTGCCCCTTTCTCTCGCTTTCGTTCCTCCTCTCTCACTCTCTCCCCCTTTCTCTCTCTCTTTCCCCTTTCTCTCTCACTCTCTCCCCCTTTCTCTCTCTCTCTTTGCCCCTTTCTCTCGCTTTCGTTCCTCCTCTCTCACTCTCTCCCCCTTTCCTCTCTCTGATTTTCCCCTTCTCTCTCTCTTCCCTCTTTTTCTCTCTTCCCTCTTTTTCTCTCTTCCCTCTTTTTCTCTCTTCCCTCTTTTTCTCTCTTTCCTCTTTTTCTCTCTTTCCCCCTTCCTCTCTCTCTCTCTTTGTCCCTTTCTCTCTTTTTCTCTCTATTTCTCTCCCCTCTCTCTCTCTCTCTCTTTGCCCCTTTCTCTCTCTCTCTCTTTCGTTCCTCCTCTCTCACTCTCTCCCCTTTCCTCTCTCTGATTTTCCCCTTCTCTCTCACTTCCCTCTTTTTCTCTCTTTCCTCTTTTTCTCTCTTTCCTCCTTCCTCTCTCTCTCTCTTTGTCCCTTTCTCTCTTTTTCTCTCTATCTCTCTGCCCCTTTCTCTCTCTTTGCCCCTTTCTCTCTCTCTCTCCCCTGTAACCAGAATACAGGGGATCCCATTAAAATATTAACATTTGTTTCCCACAAAAACATTTTTTAAGACTTTTTTTTAAAAACCAGAACTAATCCCCGATTTAAAGAGTAAGTTTCACATTGAACAGTTGTGACAGTGACAGTTCCGCTGGGGGGGGGTCCACGGCGGAAATTGGGATCATTCTGAGTCCTGGTGTCTGGTCATTAGCTGGTCCGTCTGTCTGGAGTTTCACACCGGCCGAAACTTCACTCCCGGTTATCGGGAGCGACACATGGAGAAAATTTCGTGTCTTGATGTCTGGGTGTTGGTGACAGCCGGGCTCCCCGACAGTCCGGCACCCCCACTGGTGGGTCAGGACTTCACTGTTCAATTACCCCCTCTCTTCTCTCTTCTCCCCACCCTCCTCCTTCATCCCTCCCTCTCCCCCCATCCAAAGGGAGTAGGGAAGGGGTATAGTCCCTCCTGAAGCTCCGCAGTGAGCGGTCGTGGGCTATTCGGCTACGCCAGGCATCACAGCAGAGCGCTGAGCTGAAGACGGGTCACGCAGGCCCGAAAGGTTATCTCAGCCTCTCCCTCCACAGCCGCTGCCGGACCTGCTGAATTATTCCAGCACTTTCTGTATTCATTACTGTTCAGACTGAACTGTCCACAGACTCCTCACTCACTCACTCACTCACTCACTCCCTCACTCCCTCACTCACTCACTCCCTCACTCACTCCCTCACACTCATCCACACACCCTCTCACTCCCTCGCAAACCCTCACACTCACACTCACCCTCACACTCCCTGACACACCCTCACAATCGCCCTCACTCCCTCACACTCACCCTCACACTCATTCACCTTCAGGCTCACCCTCACTCATCCACTCACTCTCACACACTCACCCTCACACTCACCCTCACTCACTCACCCTCACACATTCACTCACCCTCACACACTCACCCTCACTCATTCACTCACCCTCACACACTCACCCTCACTCATTCACCCTCACTCATTCACTCACCCTCACACACTTATTCTCACCCTCACACTCACTCACCTCCTCACACTCATTCGCACAATCACTGTTACCCTCACACACAGTCTCACCCTCTTACACGCTCACTCACACTCACCCTCACCCTCTCATGCACTCACTCATGCCCCTCACTCACTTATCCACCCCTTCACACTCACCCCCACACTCACTCACGCCCTTCACTCACACCCCATTTACTTGCTCTCACCCCCTCACATTGCCCCTCACACTCACCCCTCACGCTCACCCACTCCCTTCACTCATTCAACCCCTCACTCACTCACCCCTTTTACACACTCACTCTGACCTTCATGCACTCACTCACTCCTCAGAATCTCACTCTCACTCAGTCACTGTCACCTCCAGCTCAGTGCCTGACTGAGTGGGTGATCAGGGACTGAGATTGGTCTTGCGGCTGCCCTGCCCCAGAATTGCCCGATATCCCTCCTCTGCCCTCATATTCTTTCCAGTTGAGGTCAGTAGATTAAGGTGGGTGATGGGGGAGGCTGCGCTGTCGAGTGTGGGGTGGGATGGGGTGGGGGGGGTCGATGTGGGGTGGGGTTGGGGGTGGGGTGAGGTGTGGTGGGGGGGGTCGATGTGGGGTGGAGTGGGGTGTGGGGTCGGTGTGGGGTTGGGGGTGAGGTGGGATGGGGTGGGGGGGTCGATGTGGGGTGGGGTTGGGGGTGGGGTGGGGTGTGGTGGGGGGGGTCGATGTGGGGTGCGGTGTTGGGTGGGGTGTGGGGTGGGGGGTGGGTTGTGGTGGGGGTTGATGTGGGGTGGGGTGGAGTGTGGGGTAGGGTGGGGGGTCGATGTGGAGTGTGGGGTGGGGTTGGGGTTGGGGGTCGATGTGGAGTGTGGGGTGGGGTTGGGGTTGGGGGTCGATGTGGAGTGTGGGGTGGGATGGGGTGGGGGGGGTCGATGTGGGGTGGGGTTGGGGGTGGGGTGGGGTGTGGTGGGGGGGGTCGATGTGGGGTGGAGTGGGGTGTGGGTTCGGTGTGGGGTTGGGGGTGAGGTGGGGTGTGGTGGGGGGGGTCGATGTGGGGTGGAGTGGGGTGTGGGGTCGGTGTGGGGTTGGGGGTGAGGTGGGGTGTGGTGGGGGGGTCGATGTGGGGTGGGGTGGAGTGTGGGGTAGGGTGGGGGGTCGATGTGGAGTGTGGGGTGGGGTTGGGGTTGGGGGTCGATGTGGAGTGTGGGGTGGGGTTGGGGTTGGGGGTCGATGTGGAGTGTGGGGTGGGGTGGGGTGGGAGAGGGGCATAAAGCCAGCACCAAATAACAAAGACCTGACTGACACTCCTGCCTGAGACGGAGTTCATTCCCTGAAATTATCATTCCCCCTCCAAACTGGAACACTGAAACCCTGCGCCCCCAAATCAGCACCCCACCCCAATGGGGTACAGACCACCCCCTTGCCCCCAGTTCCCCCCCCATGTGTCCCTCAGTGTCCTTCACCCATTGAGCTTCTGACTGAGCCCCAGACAGATTGACAGATGCCTGGATAAAAGCAAAAAACTGCGGATGCTGGAAATCCAAAACAAAAACAAAAATACCTGGAAAAACTCAGCAGGTCTGACAGCATCTGCGGAGAGGAATACAATTAACGTTTTAAGTAAGTCGTGCGGACTTGAAACGTTAACTGTGTCCCTCTCCGCCGATGCTACCAGACCTGCTGAGTTTTTCCAGGTATTTTTGTTTTTGTTGATAAATGCCTCTTTGCTGCACTGTCACCTGCCCGAGGTACAAGAGCTGATCTGAAGTCCGCCACTCTAAACCTGGCCTGGCGATTTGCTGCTGCCAGAATTAATCTTCCTGAAGCTACCTTTGGAGAACTGGTTGCTGATCGATATATGTTGTAGAGGGTGTTGTGATCATTAATGTGAGCTGGAATTCTTGCTATTGTGTGTGTGTGTGTGTGTAAAAGCCTTGTTCCTCTGGGTGGTGGTGTTACTCAGTGTTTGAGAGCAGGCTTCTGAAACTCAGATCGAGCAGCTCCTTATTGCAGTGCGCAGCTCATCTGCATTGAGGCCACATCTTTACATTCAAGTCCGTCTAGTGCTGGCTCAGTAACAGAATCACTGAAAACCCAGGTAGAGTTAATGCTCCAGCAAAAAAGTTTGTCAACGATTGAATCTGATTTTTTAAAAAGTCCCCTCTTGCTTTCTTTCCCCATCTTGCCTAGTATATCACACAGGTTTCACAGCCCCCCCACCCCCCTCACTCTCCTGGCCCTCCCCCCTCACCCTGCACGCCCTCTCCCCACCCTCCAATCTCTCATTACCCCCGGACCTCCCTTTCTCAACCCTCCCCCCCTCACTCTCCCAGCCCTCCCACACCCCTCCACTCTCTCAATGCCCCCTTGCCCTCCCTCTCTCGATCCTCCCCACTCCCTGTACTCGACACAGGCTCTGATTCTCTGTGTGTAAGCCTCGTTGAATATTGATAGGCTAATCAACTGCAGCACAAGAAGAAATTTAATAATTGCATTTCTATAGCGTCTTACTCATTCTCAGGATGTCCTAAAGTGTTTTATAGCTGATTGTGTTTTGGAATGTTTGGACCAACCAATTCGTACACAGAAAGATCTCACAAATTGCAATGTGGTATTGACCAGATCATCTGCTTTTAGTGATGTTAATTGAGGGGAAAATATTGGCCAGGACACTAGGGAGAACTCACCTGATCGTCTTCAAAATTGTGTCATGGAATCTTTTACATCTGCTCGTAAAGGCTAATGGGGCCTTGGTTTAACGTCTCAGCCAGAAGGCAGCACCTCCGACAGTGTAGCACTCCCTCAGTACTGACCCTCTGACAGTGCAGCACTCCCTCAGTACTGACCCTCCAACAGTGCAGTGCTCCCTCAGTACTGACCCTCCAACAGTGCGGCACTCCCTCAGTACTGACCCTCCAACAGTGCAGCACTCCCTCAGTACTGACCCTCTGACAGTGCAGCACTCCCTCAGTACTGACTCTCTGACAGTGCAGTGCTCCCTCAGTACTGACCCTCCAACAGTGCAGCACTCCCTCAGTACTGATCCTCCGATGGTGCAGCGCTCCCTCAGTACTGACCCTCCAACAGTGCAGCACTCCTTCAGTACTGACCCTCCGACAGTGCAGCACTCCCTCACTACTGATCCTCTGACAGTGCAGCACTCCCTCTGTACTGACCCTCCAACAGTGCGGCACTCCCTCAGTACTGACTCTCTAACAGTGCAGCACTCCCTCAGTACTGACCCTCCAACAGTGCGGCACTCCCTCAGTACTGACCCTCCAACAGTGCGGCACTCCCTCAGTACTGACCCTCTGACAGTGCAGCACTCCCTCAGTACTGATCCTCCGATGGTGCAGCGCTCCCTCAGTACTGACCCTCCAACAGTGCAGCACTCCTTCAGTACTGATCCTCTGACAGTGCAGCACTCCCTCACTACTGACCCTCTGACAGTGCGGCACTCCCTCACTACTGACCCTCTGACAGTGCGGCACTCCCTCAGTACTGACCCTCTGACAGTGCAGCATTCCCTCAGTGCTGACCCTCTGACAGTGCAGTACTCCCTCAGTACTGACCCTCCGATAGTGCGGCACTCCCTCAGTACTGACCCTCCGACAGTGCGGCACTCACTCAGTACTGACCCTCTGACAGTGCAGCATTCCCTCAGTACTGACCTTCCAACAGTGCAGTGCTCCCTCAGTACTGACCCTCCGACAGTGCGGCACTCACTCAGTACTGACCCTCCGACAGTGCGGCACTCACTCAGTACTGACCCTCCGACAGTGCGGCACTCCCTCAGTACTGACCCTCCGACAGTGCGGCACTCCCTCAGTACTGACTCTCCGACAATGCGGCACTCCCTCAGTACTGACCCTCTGACAGTGCAGCACTCCCTCAGTACTGACCCTCTGACAGTGCAGCTCTCCCTCAGTACTGACCCTCTGACAGTGCAGCTCTCCCTCAGTACTGACCCTCTGACAGTGCAGCTCTCCCTCAGTACTGACCCTCTGACAGTGCAGCTCTCCCTCAGTACTGACCCTCTGACAATGCGGCACTCCCTCAGTAGTGACCCTCTGACAGTGCAGCACTCCCTCAGTACTGACCCTCTGACAGTGCAGCACACCTTCAGTACTGACCCTCTGACAGTGCAGCACTCCCTCAGTACTGACCCTCTGACAGTGCAGCTCTCCCTCAGTACTGACCCTATGACAATGCGGCACTTCCTCAGTAGTGACCCTCTGACAGTGCAGCACTCCCTCAGTACTGACCCTCTGACAGTGCAGCACTCCCTCAGTACTGACCCTCTGACAGTGCAGCACTCCTTCAGTACTGACCCTCTGACAGTGCAGCACTCCTTCAGTACTGACCCTCTGACAGTGCAGCACTCCTTCAGTACTGACCCTCTGACAATGCGGCACTCCCTCAGTAGTGACCCTCTGACAGTGCAGCGCTCCCTCAGTACTGACACTCTGACAGTGCAGCACTCCCTCAGTACTGACCCTCTGGCAGTGCAGCACTCCTTCAGTACTGACCCTCTGGCAGTGCAGCACTCCTTCAGTACTGACCCTCTGACAGTGCAGCACTCCCTCAGTACTGACCCTCTGACAGTGCAGCACTCCCTCAGTACTGACCCTCTCACAGTGCAGCACTCCTTCAGTACTGCACTGGAGTGTTAAACCGGGTTACATTTCTAGAGCGAAACTTGAACCCACAACTTTCTGACCCAGCCATGAGACTGCCACCCATTTAGTCAGCCTTGAACCCAAGGATGTCCTGGAGTGACCTGGTGCTGCTCTCACCCAGTCAGGCACATGCTCTTGGACAATGAGCAGCAGTGGCAGCCTTCCTGATATCACTGCCCCCCTCAGAACTACAGGGACACTGATGTTTATAATCAGTAGAAGATGTGATGTGAAGCATGGTGTTGGACCAGCTCATTGCAGTGAATCACTCAGCCCATTGCACCACACTTTTAAACTCAAATCTCCGTGCCTGTCTGTCTGTCCTTCTCTCTCTCTCCCCCGCAACCTCTCACCCCTGCCTCCCCCCACCCTCCTCCCCCCCACCCATCCCTGGGTGTCCACTCTTAAAGGGAGTGGCAGCAGGTGGTTACACTCTAACAGGGGGAGATCCCACTGGGTGACCTGTGCCACCTCACGAGCTGGTTTACTGGGTGGGGGTCACTGAGCCCTTTCACCATTCTGCCGCACAGCCACATCCCACAGCAGGAGCAGGAGAATCAATTTTTTCTTTTGAAACCGCCCCCCCTTATCCATTCCCAAGATGTGGATGTCATTGGCCAGGAGCTGTGTCTGTTATCCATCCTTAAAGTGACTTGCTGGGCCGTTTCAGACAGCAGCTCTGAGCCAACCACAGTGCTGCGGAGACTGGCATGACATACAGGCTAGACCGAGTAAGGGTGGCTGGTTCCTTCGAATGGTTCCAGCACAGAAGGCGGCCATTTGGCCACCAAATCCATGCTAGCCCTCTCAATTTAGCTGGTCCAGCTACCCGACCCTTGCCCCACTGCCCTGCACTATTCTTCCCCTTCAGGGGCTTATCCAATATCTCAGTGATTTAAATGCAGCATCCAGTGGGGTCCCCAACCATATGATCCCGAAAGATCTCAGCATCTCCAGACAACAACAACTTTTCATTCAAGGTGCTATATAAATGTCCCACGGTGCCTCACAGTGGGGTAACAAAACCAACAAATGCCCAGCCTCATAAGGAGATATTCAGACAGGTGAGCAAAGGTTTGGTCAAAGAGGCAGGTTTTAAGGAGCATCTTGAGTGTGAAAGCAAAGCAGAGAGAGCTGGCCTATGTTGAGCTAAGGGAGTGTCATCACCCTCTGTCTGTGCGAGAGGTGCGCTTCTGGAGCTGATTCACCATTATGTGGCCAACATTCACATGTGATTGTGTATCAATCAGTTCTCCAGAGAATAGCTTTGGAAAGGAGAGTTCTGGGATCGGCAGTTCTCAGTCCAGCTTTGTCCTGCTCATGCACCTGGACAGGTGTCAGTGCAGCAAAGAGACAGACATTTGTCCATCTGTCTGGAACTCAGCTACAGGCTCAATGGATGAAGGCATTCCAGCTCATTCATGGGATGTGGGTGTCACTGGCTAGGCCAGCATTTATTGCCCATCCTTAATTGACCTTATTCAGGGGGCATTTAAGAGTCAAACACAATGCTGTCACATGTAGGCCAGCCGATTTCCTTCCCTAAAGGGCATTAGTGAGATGGGTTTTTACAACAATGCTTTCACAATTGTCCTTTTAATTCCAGATTTTTATTGAAATTGAATTTCACCATCTGCTGTGGTGGGATTTGAACCCAGGTTCCCAGAGTATTACCCTGGGTCTCTAGTTTACTAGCCCAGTGACAATACCACTACACCACAGCCTCCCCTAAAGGATTGCAAACTGCACAAAATAATTGAAAGGTACCACAGGATGTGCACAATGAGAAATGTTTAGAGGAGTTAATGCCTGTGGTTGTTTTGAGTGAAGGGGCGTCAGTGGAAGGAGTCTCTGTTCACATGAGGGGAGTGTGTTCACATGAGGGGAGTGTGTTCACATGAGGGGAGTGTGTTCACATGAGGGGAGTGTGTTCACATGAGGGGAGTGTATGAGGGGAGTGTGTTCACATGAGGGGAGTGTATGAGGGGAGTGTGTTCACATGAGGGGAGTGTATGAGGGGAGTGTGTTCACATGAGGGGAGTGTGTTCACATGAGGGGAGTGTGTTCACATGAGGGGAGTGTATGAGGGGAGTGTGTTCACATGAGGGGAGTGTATGAGGGGAGTGTGTTCACATGAGGGGAGTGTGTTCACATGAGGGGAGTGTGTTCACATGAGGGGAGTGTGTTCACATGAGGGGAGTGTATGAGGGGAGTGTGTTCACATGAGGGGAGTGTGTTCACATGAGGGGAGTGTATGAGGGGAGTGTGTTCACATGAGGGGAGTGTGTTCACATGAGGGGAGTGTATGAGGGGAGTGTGTTCACATGAGGGGAGTGTATGAGGGGAGTGTGTTCATGTGAGGGGAGTGTGTTCACATGAGGGGAGTGTATGAAGGGAGTGTGTTCACATGAGGGGAGTGTATGAGGGGAGTGTGTTCATGTGAGGGGAGTGTGTTCACATGAGGGGATTGTATGAGGGGAGTGTGTACATGTGAAGGGAGTGTGTACATGTGAGGGGAGTGTATGAGGGGAGTGTGTACATGTGAGGGGAGTGCTTTCAGATGAGGGGAGGGCGTTCACAAGAGGGAGGTGCATGAGGGGAGTGTGTTCACATGAGGGGATTGTATGAGGGGAGTGTGTACATGTGAGGGGAGTGTATGAGGGGAGTGTGTACATGTGAGGGGTGTGTGTTCACATGAGGGGAGTGTGTACATGTGAGGGGAGTGTATGAGGGGAGTGTGTACATGTGAGGGGAGTGTATGAGGGGAGTGTGTACATGTGAGGGGAGTGTATGAGGGGAGTGTGTACATGTGAGGGGAGTGTATGAGGGGAGTGTGTACATGTGAGGGGAGTGTATGAGGGGAGTGTGTACATGTGAGGGGAGTGCTTTCAGATGAGGGGAGGGCGTTCACAAGAGGGAGGTGCATGAGGGGAGTGTGTTCACATGAGGGGATTGTATGAGGGGAGTGTGTACATGTGAGGGGAGTGTATGAGGGGAGTGTGTACATGTGAGGGGAGTGCTTTCAGATGAGGGGAGGGCGTTCACAAGAGGGAGGTGCATGAGGGGAGTGTATTCACATGAGGGGATTGTATGAGGGGAGTGTGTACATGTGAGGGGAGTGTATGAGGGGAATGTGTACATGTGAGGGGTGTGTGTTCACATGAGGGGAGTATGTACATGTGAGGGGAGTGTATGAGGGGAGTGTGTACATGTGAGGGGAGTGTATGAGGGGAGTGTGTACATGTGAGGGGAGTGTATGAGGGGAGTGTGTACATGTGAGGGGAGTGTATGGGGGAGTGTGTACATGTGAGGGGAGTGTATGAGGGGAGTGTGTACATGTGAGGGGAGTGTATGAGGGGAGTGTGTACATGTGAGGGGAGTGTATGAGGGGAGTGTGTACATATGAGGGGAGTGTATGAGGGGAGTGTGTACATGTGAGGGGAGTGTATGAGGGGAGTGTGTACATGTGAGGGGAGTGTATGAGGGGAGTGTGTACATGTGAGGGGAGTGTATGAGGGGAGTGTGTACATGTGAGGGGAGTGCTTTCAGATGAGGGGAGGGCGTTCACAAGAGGGAGGTGCATGAGGGGTGTGTGTTTTCATGAAGTGAGTGCGGTCAGATGAGGGGAGTGTATGAGGGGAGAGCGTTCAATTGAGGGGAGAGCGTTCAAGTGAGGGGAGTGAGTTCAGATGAGGGGAGTGCGTGAGGGGAGTGAGTTCAGATGAGGGGAGTGTATGAAGGGAGTGTGTTCAAGTGAGGGGAGTGCGTTCACTTGAGGGGAGTGTGAGGCGAGTGCGTTCACGTGAGGGGAGTGTATGAGGGGAGTGCTTTCACTTGAGGGGAGTGTATGAAGGGAGTGCGTTCAAGTGAGGGTAGTGTGTTCAGTTGAGGGGAGTGTATGAGGGGAGTGAGTTCAGATGAGGGGAGTGTGTGAGGGGAGTGAGTTCACGTGAGGGGAGTATATGAGGGGAGTGCATTCACTTGGGAGTGTATGAAGGGAGTGCGTTCAAGTGAGGGGAGTGAGTTCAGATGAGGGGAGTGCGTGAGGGGAGTGCGGTCAGATGAGGGGAGTGTATGAAGGGAGTGCGTTCAAGTGAGGGGAGTGCGTTCACTTGAGGGGAGTGTGAGGCGAGTGCGTTCACGTGAGGGGAGTGTGTGAGGGGAGTGCATGAGGGGAGCGCGTGAGGGGTGTGAGTTCACGTGAGGGGAGTGTGTGAGGGGAGTGAGTTCACGTGAGGGGAGTGTGTGAGGGGAGTGAGTTCACGTGAGGGGAGTGTGTGAGGGATGATGTGCGTTCACATGAGGGGATTTTGTGGCTGCAAACACTTGAAAGCAGAGCTATTGGGCTCTTGTGTGATGGCCCCATAGTCGATTAGCCAGCTGCCACTCACAGTCTAAACTCACGAGGCACAGGCACTTGGGCTGAGGTTCCTCGGTGGGACCGGCACCCGTGGTGTTTTGTCCAGGTACGAGAGAGAGAAATGATCCTGGAAATTTATCGAGTGCCTATGGAGGGACAGAAGTGCTTTAGGGCCTATTCTCCCCGCAATAGGAACAAGCACGCTGCGTCCGTTAGGCCATTATCCTCCAGCATAGCACATACCAGCTTCTTGTAAGCAACATCTGTGCAAATGAAATTGCTGTCAATTTATTTTTTGAAAAAAATGCAAGTGCTGGGTAAAATAGTCTAGTCTTGAACTGCAGGACATCAGCTTCGTGTGAGGTATGAGTACTTTTTTTTTATCTTGACAGACAATTGTTATGGTTTAAATAATTTCGACATTGGTCTGTGAGGGACAGAGGGAGGTTTTTTGAATCCCTCACCAGAAGTCGCTCTAGGCACCGTGTCAATTCAGTGATAGTTCAAGGTGGCCTTATCTTTCTTCCCCCCTTTTGCGTGCTCCTGTTTGTGGAGACTTTTTTTTATATCTCTCCTCAGAAATGAAGGATAATGGGGGGGGGGGTGGGAGAAAAATCCCGCAGTCACTGTTGACCTTTACAGGAGGAGATCCCACTGTCCCGGGGTGGGATGCTCTCGTCTGTTCTCAACTCCCATACTCTGACAGTGAAATAAACGCCAGGACAAAAAAGGAAAGACTTATATTTCTATAGCGCCTTTCACCATCGATTGATGCCCCAAAGTGCTTGACAACTAATGAAGTACTTGTGAAGTGTAGTCACTGTTGTAATGTAGTAATCACAGCAACCAATTTGATTCACGGTAAGCTCCCACAAACAGCAATCGGCCAGGATTTAGCAGGGAATTACCATGTCGTTTGAAATAATGCCGCAAGAGCGTTTATATTCACCTGAGAGGGCATCAGTTTAATATCTCATTAGAAATCTGGAACCTCTGACAGTGCAGCACTCCCTTAGTACTTCACTCAGTACAGTGTGCAACTTGACCCCCAAGATGAGCTTCCAGCTACATATCTACGCCATCATTAAGATCACCCACTCCCACATCCGTAACATCACACGACTCTGCCCCTGTCTCAGCCCTGAAACCCTCATCCACGCCTTTGTTACCTCCAGGCTCCACTATCCCAACGCTCTCCTGGCTGCTCTCCCACCTTCTACTCTCCTTAAATTTGAGGTCATCCAAGACTCTGCTGTGTGTGCCCTGGCTGGCACCACTTCCCCTGCGCTCACTGACCTACATTGGGTCCCCGTCCAGCAACACCTCAACTTTAAAACCCTCATCCTTGTTTTCAAATCCCTCCGTGACCTCATCCTTCCCTATCTCTGTAAACCTCTCCAGCCCCACAACCCCCTGAGAATTCTGTTCTCCTCTAATTCCAGCCTCATGAGCATCCCTGATTTTAATTGCTGCACCATTGGCGGCCGTGCCTTCAGCTGCCTGGGGCCCTAATTCCCTCCCTAAACCTCTCAGAGGCAGGTTCTCTGTCTTCTCCTTTAAGACACTCCTTAAAACCTTAACTTCTTTGACCAGACTCTTGACCGCCTGTCTCCTTATGTAGTCGAGTGTTATATTTTGTCTGGCAATGCCCCTGTGATATTTTGCTCCTTGGGATATTTTGCTTTGTTGAAGGCGCTATATAAGTGCACATTTGTGTTACCCACCGAATCTTAGCTGTCGCAAAACCACTTGTAACTCTACAGCATCTTCAACAAAGCAAAAACTGTGCATAAAGCAGCGCTCACAAATAGATGTCCAGAAAACGTGTAAGGTTATGGTAAGGATCAGCAAGAAGCAGAGGTCACGGAAGGAGAGTTACTCAGTTTACATAGAATCTTGCAGTACAGAATGGGGCCTGTTGTTCCTGGATTTTGTCAGATAAACTGCTCAATTAGTCCCACTTACCTGCTCTTTCCCCATAACCCTGCAATTTTATTCCTTTTCAAGAACTTATCCAATTTTCCTGTTTGAAGTTATTATTGAATCAACTTCTACCATTTTTTCAGGCTGTGCATTCCAGATCTCAACAACTCAACGTGTTAAATAATTCTCATCATCACACCCTCTTGTTCTTTTGCCAATTACCTTAAATCTGGATCTTTTGGCCATTAACCCCTTAGCTCCTGGAAAGTTACTCCTGATTCACTCTAACAAAAAGCCCTCATTAATTTTAAATAAAAGTAGATCTTCCCTGAACCTACTCTGCCCCAAGGACAAGAACCTAAGTTTCTCCAGTCTCTCCGTGCAACTAATAAAAATATCATTCACACTTAGAAATGTAAACTGGCGTGGATTTGTTACAGGCAAATTATGCTTGACTAATTTGATTGAGTTTCTTTGTAAAGTAACGGGGGAGGGTTGTTGAGGGTCACGTTGTTAATGCTGGGGATAAGACTTTCAAAAGGCGTTTGACAAAGTCCCACAAAATAGACTTGTTAACAAAACTGAAGGGATTGAATAGACGGTGACAGTGTGGGTCTGAACCTGCTAAAGGACAGAAAGCAAAGAATCCTGGTGAATGGTTGTTTTTCAGACTGTTAGGGGATCGACCCTAGGGGGTCAGTATCAGGAGTCCTGCTTGTTATGATATGTAGAAACGAGGATTTGGGTACCATTCCTAGAAAACTAAACTCACAGGTGTAGTAAGTAATGAGGAGGATAGTGAAGACCTCTGAGTAACATGAGTCTGGAGAAATGGGCAGGCTCCGGGCAGATGAAGTTCGATTTTGAGAAGTGTGAAATGATACATTTTGGTAGGAAGGATGAGGGGAGGCGATATAAACTCAACGGTACAATTCTAAAGGAACGGAGATACCTGGGGGTATATGTGAGCAAAGCATTGAAGGTGACAAGACAAGTTGGGAAGGCTGGTAAAAGAGTATACAGAATGCTTGCTTTATAAACTGAGGCCTAAGGACACAGAAGCCTGTTGCAGTGGCCTAGTGGTTATGTTACTGGACTAATAATTCAGGGGCCCGGATCATGAGACATGAGTTCAAACCCACCATGGCAGCGGGGGATCTTAAATTCAATAACTGAATATAAAACTAGTCTCTCAGTAACGGTGACCATGAAACTATTGGATTGTCTCAAAAAACCCATCTGGTTCACTAATGTCCTTCAGGAGAAGAAATCTGCTGTCCTTACCTGGTCTGGCCTACATGTGACTGCAGATGCACATCAATGTGGTGGACACTTACCTGTCCTCTGCGATTACCGAGCAAGCCACTCAGTTGTATCAAACCGCTACAGAAAAATCTAATAACATAACCAGACAGACACCCAATGTAAATCTCAGCACTGGATACGACTGACAACTGCACACCCATCCCTGATAACCATGGCAAGGTCTGCTCACCAACACCTGGGGACTTGTGTCAAAATCAGGAGACAGTCCAGTCAAGCGAGAGCCTGACAGGGTCAAGCTGACCAAACCAGACCTTAGCCAGTTACCCAGACTGCACCATCACCATCCCTGGGTATGTCCTGTCCCACCAGCAGGACAGACCCACTAGGAGTGGTGACACAGTGGTACACAGTCAGGAGGGAGTTCCCTGGGATCCCTCAACATTGACTCTGGACATCATGAAGTCTCATGGCATCGGGTCAGACATGGGTAAGGAAGCCTCCTGCTGATTACCACACCCCTCTGCTGATGGTGAGTCCGCACTTTTTGTTTTGTTTCTTTCATGGGATGTGAGTGTTGCTGGCAAGACCAGAATTTATTGCCCATCCTCATTTACCCTTGAGAAGGTGCTGATGGGCTCACATCTTGGACTGCTGTAGTCCATTGGGTATAGGTTATTGTCAGGAAGGGAGTTCCAGGATTCTGACCCAGTGACAGTGAAGGAACGGCGATATATTTCCAAGTCAGGATGGTGAGTGGTTTGGAGGGGAACTTCCAGGTGGCGGTGTTCCCATCTATCTCCTGCCTTTGTCCTTCTAGATGGTAGTGGTCATGGGTTTGGAAGATGCTGTCGAAGGAGCCTTGGTGAGTTCCTGCAGTGCATCTTGTAGATGGTACACACTGCTGGCACTGTGCGATGGTGGTGGAGGGAGTGAATGTTTTGGAAGGGGTGTCAATCAAGCGGGGCTGCTTTGTCCTGGATGGTGTTAAGCTTCTTGAGTGTTGTGGGAGCTGCACTCATCCAGGCAAGTGGGGAGTATTCCATCACACTCCTGACTTGTGCCTTGTAGATGGTGGACAGACTTTGGGGAGTCAGGAGGTGAGTTACTCGCTGCACGATTCTCAGTCTCCTTGATGTTTAACGACATTACCATTATTGTATTTCTCAACATCAATGTCCTGGGGTTACCATTGACCAGAAACTGAACTGGACGAGCCATACAAATACTGTGGCTACAAGAGCAGGTCAGAGGTTAGGAATCCTGCAGTGAGTCAAAATCCCTGGAACTCCCTCCCTAACAGCACTGTGCGTGTACCTACACCACATGGACTGCAGCGGTTCAAGAAGGCAGCTCACCACCACCTTGTCATAGATAATTTTGCAAAACCTTTATAAATCACTGGCTAAGCCCCACTTTAGGAATATGTAAATGTCCTAGAGGATGTTCAGAGGGGATTTTCTACATTGGCACCAAGGATAAGGATCTTCACTTAATATAGAGAGACTGGAGAAGCTGGGATTGCTCCTTTTACAGCAGAGCAGATTTGGTGGAAATGTTTAAAACCATGATAGATTTTGATAGAGTCAAAAGGAGAAACTATTTTCACTGATAGGAAGACATAGATTGATGTTGATTGACAAAAGAACAAGAGAGAGATGAGAGATATTTTTACACAGCAAGTTGTGAACGTTTGTCTGATGGGGTGATGGAAACAGAATCAATCATAACTTTAAAAAGATAATTGGTGAAACACTTGAAGGTGAAAGATTTGCAACATTATGGGCAAAGTGCAGGCAGAATGGGGTTAATTGAAGAGTCCTCCCAAGTAGCTGGAATAGAGATGAAGGGCCGAATGCACTCCTCCTGTGCTGTAAGATTCTATAAATCTAACTGTCCCTTTATCGTGTTGTTGGTGATGGAATCCTGCTCTGTACATTTGCATTTACCTGCACTACAACAGTGAGTGCGCTTGAAAGATATTTTCAATGCTGTGATGTCTGGAGGGTGTATTGCCAAGTGCAGCATAAACCCATGTTCTTCCTGTCCCCTGACACCGTTGTCTCTGTACCTTCCTGTCCACTCTCAGAACATCTTCAGGATGAGCAGGGACACAGCCTGAAGCAAGTACGCAGAGTTCCTCCAACATCAAGGACAATTTTATTCAAACAACATACCATACCCTGCAGAAAAACAAAGACTCACAAGATGATATAGTAGGCCAAGACGTTGGAGTACTAGTGCTCCTGTGTTGTCCCTTCCTCCCACCCCCATTTTTCTTAACCAACTTTGAGAGAACAGAAGCAAAATACTGCAGGTGTTAGAAATCTGAAATAAAAACAGAAAATGCTGGAAAAACTCAGCAAGTCTGGCAGCGTCTGTGGAGTGAGAAACAGAGTTAGTGCTTCAAGTCGATGACTGTTCATGTGATGCCTCCACCAAACACGTCTTCCCCCCCACCTTTCGGCATTCCAAAGGGACTGTTCCCTGATCCACTGCCAAGACTCACAATTCACCGCCCCATCCTCTTCCCTGTCCCAGAACTTGCTTTAAAACAGTTAAATCTCTATAACTTCCAGCTCCTGATAAGCAGTCATTGCCGAGAAACATGAACTGTCTTTCTCTCCACAGTTGCTGCCAGACCTACCGGAGTTCTGTTTTTATTTCTCCACTTGTGCCTTATTTTCCATCAATGTTTTATTCATAGGCCCAACCATGTGCATGCATCCTGTCAGTTTTCCCATCAGAAATTCCTGTGTCCGCATTAGGCGTGCAAACCACCTACAGAAGCTTACCTCTACAATCGCAGCTGTCCTGGCCCAGTGGAGCTGGCGCAGCATCATTACTGCTGGGCAGGTGTAACTACAGCATGACATGTTTACCTAGGGAATTTCCATAACAAATTCAGACATTGTAAATTATCATTCAAAATATTTGCAGGCAAGGTGAGAATGTATAACCTTTAAAACGGAGACTGACTCACCACTTTGCATCCTAACCCCACTTCACCTGAGGGCCACCATTGTTCTCAGGGGATTGAGGGGAATGAGTGTTGACACCACTAAGTCAACCCATGAACTGGAGGACTGATGTAATTTAATGCAAAGGTTTCACAGTGAAATAGTTGATGTAAAAGGAGCCTCGGGATATTACAACAAATAGAACATGTAACCAAAACTCTCCTAAATCTCTCGTAAGAACATGACTAGGAGCTGCAGTAGGTCAATTGGTCCTTTGAACTTGCTCTGCTATTCAGCAAGATCATGGTTGATCTTCTACCTCGACTGCACTGTCCTGCACTATCCCCATGTCCCTTAATTCCTTTGGTACCCAATCTATCAAGTTCAATCTTGAATATGCTCTGGGCTAAATCATACAGGGATGGGGTGGGGGTGGAATTTATAATGGGGAATAGAGAAATGGCAGAGAAGCTAAATGATTACTTTGTGTCCGTCTTCACTGAGGAAGATTCAAGAAATCCCCTAGAATTAGAGATCCAAGGGACTAGGGAGAATGTGGAATTGAAGATAATTAGTGTTAATAAGAAGGTTGCATTGGAGAAATTAACTGAAGGTTGATAAGTCCCCAGGACCTGATATTCTACATCCCAGAGGGTTGAAAAATGTAGCTATGGAGATATTGGATACATTGGTGTTCATCTTCCAAAATTCTATAGATTCTGGAATGGTTCCTGTAGATTGGAAGGTAGCAAATGTCACCCCGCTGTTTAAGAAAGGAGGGAGAGAGAAAACAGGGAACTACAGACCTGTTAGCCTGACATCAGTAGCAGGGAAAATGCTGGAATCTGTTTTAAAGGATGTGACAAATGGATACTTGGATAATCATGATCTGATTGGACATAGCATGGATTTGTGAATGGAAATCATGTTTAATGAACTTGTTGGAGTTTTTTGAGGATGCGATTAGCGGAATTGATAAAGGAGGCTCGATGGACGTGGTATACTTGGATTTTCAGAAGGTTTTTGATAAAGACCCTCACAGGAGGTTGATTAGCAAAATTAAAGCACATGAGATAGGAGGTAATATACTGGCATGGATTGAGGATTGGCTAACAGGCAGAAAACAGAGAGTAGGAATAAACAGGTCATTCTTGTGTTGGCAGACTGTGAGTACTTGGGTCCCAGCTGTTCACAATATATCTCAATGATTTGAATGTGGGGACTGGATGTAATATTTCCAAGTCCGCAGATGATACAAAGCTAGGCTTGAATGTGTGCTGTGAGGAAGATGCAAAGCAGCTTCAAGAGGATTTGAACAGACATAGTGAGTGGGCAAGAACATGGTGGATGGAATATAATGTGGAAAAATGTGAGGCTATCCACTTTGGTAGGAGGAACAGATGTGCAGAGTATTTCTCAAATAGTGAGAGATTGGAAAATGTAGATGTACAAAGGGACCTGCCTGTCCTTGTCAATAAGTCACTGAAAGCTAACATGCGGGTGCAACAGGTAAATAGGAAGATTAATAGAATGTTAGTCTTTATGGCAAGAGGATTTGAGCACAGGAGAAGCGAAGTCTTGCTTCAATTGTATAGAATCTTGGTTAGACTACATCTGGAGTACTGTGTGTAGTTTTGGTCCCCTTAGGAAGGATATTATTTCCATAGAGGGAGTGCAACGAAGGTTCACCAGACTTGTTCCCAGGATGGTGGGACTGTCCTATGAAGAGAGATTGGAGAAACTGGGTCTGTATTCTCTAGGGTTTTGAAGAATGAGAGGTGATCTCATTGAAAACCTACAAAATACTTAAAGGGATAGACAGGGTAGATTCAGGTAAAATGATGCCCCTGGTTGAGGAGTCTAGAACCAGGGGACACACTTTCAAAATAAGGGGGAAGCCAATTAGGACCGAGATGAGGAGAAATTTTATGACTCAGAGGGTTGTGAATCTTTGGAATTCTCTACCCCGGAGGGTTCTGGAAGCTCAGTCACTGAGAATGTTTAAAGCAGAGATTGTTGTTTAGAAATCTGTCACCAACACGAAGGGATATGGGGATAGTGTGGGAGAAAGGCATTGAGGTGGATTGAATGGCAGAGCAGGCTCGATGGGCTGAATGGCCTTTTCCCTGCTCCTATGTTCCTGTGAGGCAGACACTTGCCCTGCCCCTCCCCCAGAAGCAAACTCGACGTGGCGCCCACCCACCCCTCAGCAGGTGGGCTATACGAGGGCCGTGGGACCTCCGCCTCTCACTGGGATTGGCTGGCAGCTCCCTCAGTCCCAGCAGCATCAAGAGTGTGTCTGCGGCCACTGCTGAGACTGTGAGAGAAGGTGGAGAAAGCCCATGGATTCCTGGAGCAGTTAAGTCCGAGGTCTTGGTTAGGGAGGCTTTGGGCAGGTCAGGGAGGAGGTGGGGTGGTGGGGGGTGGTGGGGGGTGGGGGGGGGGGGGGGGCGGTGGGGGGGATGGGTTTAAGGCCATGGTTGGGTAGGAAGAAAGCTGGGGGGGGGGTTCTATCTTAGGGGGAACTGCCCACTCTGCGATCGGCGAAGGGCAGCCTCCCGAAAACCAAACCCCTCCTTCCTTCCTGCCCTTTGAAGAACATCTGAAAACCTGGCCACGTGCTTCTGCCGGACTCCCCAAGGCTAAACGTTTTATGGCTTGGACAGCGTGTTATCAGGGTCAGTCGGCCTGGTAAGAAGCCTCATTGACCCTTGATTACTCATTTAAATATGGCGGGCGGGCTGGTGATTTTGACAACCCCCATCCCCCACCCTCATGTTATGGGGGTGAGCTTGGTGGGGGGAGGTGTGGGTGTGAAGGCGACAGTGTGGGCGCCATTGAGAAACCTGGACTGGTTACAAACCAAAAGAACGTAGCCAGGCTGGAAACCTTTCACCCTGCCCGCCTCCTCCGTGTCCCCCACTCCTCCGTGTCCCCCACTCCTCCCTGTCCCCCACTCCTCCCTGTTCCCCACCCCTCCGTGTCCCCCACTCCTCCGTGTCCCCCACTCCTCCCTGTTCCCCACCCCTCCGTGTCCCCCACTCCTCCGTGTCCCCCACTCCTCCCTGTCCCCCACTCCTCCCTGTCCCCCACTCCTCCGTGTCCCCCACTCTCCTCCCTGTCCCCCACTCTCCTCCCTGTCCCCCACTCCTCCCTGTCCCCCACTCCTCCGTGTCCCCCACTCTCCTCCCTGTCCCCCACCCCTCGCTGTCCCCCACTCTCCTCCGTGTCCCCCACTCCTCCCTGTCCCCCACTCTCCTCCCTGTCCCCCACTCCTCCCTGTCCCCCACCCCTCGCTGTCCCCCACTCCTCCGTGTCCCCCACTCCTCCGTGTCCCCCCACTCCTCCCTGTCCCCCACTCCTCCCTGTCCCCCACTCCTCCCTGTCCCCCACTCCTCCCTGTCCCCCACTCCTCCGTGTCCCCCACTCCTCCCTGTCCCCCACCCCTCCGTGTCCCCCACTCCTCCCTGTCCCCCACTCCTCCCTGTCCCCCACTCCTCCCTGTCCCCCACTCCTCCGTGTCCCCCACTCCTCCGTGTCCCCCACTCCTCCCTGTCCCCCACTCCTCCCTGTCCCCCACTCCTCCGTGTCCCCCACCCCTCGCTGTCCCCCACTCCTCGCTGTCCCCCACTCCTCCCTGTCCCCCACTCCTCCCTGTCCCCCACTCCTCCGTGTCCCCCACCCCTCGCTGTCCCCCACTCCTCCCTGTCCCCCACCCCTCCCTGTCCCCCACCCCTCCCTGTCCCCCCACCCCTCGCTGTCCCCCACTCTCCTCCCTGTTCCCCACCCCTCCCTGTCCCCCACCCCTCCCTGTCCCCCCACCCCTCGCTGTCCCCCACTCTCCTCCCTGTCCCCCACTCCTCGCTGTCCCCCACTCCTCCCTGTCCCCCACTCCTCCCTGTCCCCCACTCCTCGCTGTCCCCCACTCCTCCCTGTCCCCCACTCCTCCCTGTCCCCCACTCCTCGCTGTCCCCCACCCCTCCCTGTCCCCCCACCCCTCGCTGTCCCCCACTCCTCCCTGTCCCCCTACCCCTCGCTGTCCCCCACTCCTCCCTGTCCCCCACTCCTCCCTGTCCCCCACTCCTCCGTGTCCCCCACTCCTCCCTGTCCCCCACTCTCCTCCGTGTCCCCCACTCCTCCGTGTCCCCCACTCCTCCGTGTCCCCCACTCCTCCCTGTCCCCCACTCCTCCGTGTCCCCCACTCCTCCGTGTCCCCCCACCCCTCCCTGTCCCCCCACCCCTCGCTGTCCCCCACTCCTCCGTGTCCCCCCACCCCTCCCTGTCCCCCCACCCCTCCCTGTCCCCCCACTCCTCCGTGTCCCCCCACCCCTCGCTGTCCCCCCACTCCTCCCTGTCCCCCCACCCCTCGCTGTCCCCCCACCCCTCGCTGTCCCCCCACCCCTCGCTGTCCCCCACCCCTCGCTGTCCCCCACTCCTCCCTGTCCCCCACTCCTCCCTGTCCCCCACTCCTCCCTGTCCCCCCACCCCTCGCTGTCCCCCACGGACGAGTTAGTAAAACCAAGAGAACTTGAAGAGTTAACAAAAAAAAACATGACCATGGAATTAAGATTAAAGACGAGGGATCTGGGACAGAGAGCAGGGGCAATAGTTTTACAGGAAAGGTTGTGAAGCTGGGGCATTCACTGATGGAATCAGTGATTGAAGCAGAGGCGGAGTAAACATTTGGGAAGAGGTTGGTTTGGTAATTGAAGGAAAAGGGGATAAAGGGATCATGGAGCAAGGCAGGCTTTTAGCTTCAGGATCACTGCTCATGTAAACATCAGCAAGTGGGGTTGAGTGGCCTGGAACTGGACAGTTCATATCCTGCCACAGATTGGAGGGTCTGTAAGTGGCTTCCAGCATGTGGCTCGGTTGTAGTTGGGAGTCACAGTCCAAACACAGTTGGATGAAAAGGGAATTGAAACAGGCGATGTCTTTTGCAGATATTCCAGATGTGCCTATTGCTTGGGAGCAGGATGGCTGTCTATTGTGCAGCTTGATCTATTGTGTGACCTAGTGATGATTAGTCAGTGATGATAATTTATCAGTTCTAAATACTTACAATCCAGTGTGCTCCATCATTTATATAAAAATAAACAACTGCTCAAAATCGTATCCATTTTTCAAAATAAAGGGGCCATGGCGAAGGAACTTTACTCTGTATCTAACCCCGTGCTGTACCTGTCCTGGGAGTGTTTGATAGGGACAGTGTAGAGGGAGATTTACTCTGTATCTAACCCCGTGCTGTACCTGTCCTGAGAGTGTTTGATGGGGACAGTGCAGAGGGCGCTTTACTCGCTATCTCACACTGTGCAGTACCTGTCCTGGGAATTGTTAATGGGCATAGTGTAGAGGGAGCTTTACTCTGTATCTAACCCCGTGCTGTACCTGTCCTGAGAGTGTTTGATGGGGACAGTGTAGAGGGAGCTTTACTCTGTATCTAACCCCGTGCTGTACCTGTCCTGGGAGTGTTTGATGGGGACAGTGTAGAGGGAGCTTTACTCTGTATCTAACCCCGTGCTGTACCTGTCCTGGGAGTGTTTGATGGGGACAGTGTAGAGGGAGATTTACTCTGTATCTAACCCCGTGCTGTACCTGTCCTGGGAGTGTTTGATGGGGACAGTGTAGAGGGAGATTTACTCTGTATCTAACCCCGTGCTGTACCTGTCCTGAGAGTGTTGGAGGGGACAGTGTAGAGGGTGCTTTACTCTGTATCTAACCCCGTGCTGTACCAGTGCCGAGAGTGTTTGATGGGGACAGTGTAGAGGGTGCTTTACTCTGTATCTAACCCCGTGCTGTACCAGTGCCGAGAGTGTTTGATGGGGACAGTGTAGAGGGTGCTTTACTCTGTATCTAACCCCGTGCTGTACCAGTGCCGAGAGTGTTTGATGGGGACAGTGTAGAGGGAGATTTACTCTGTATCTAACCCCGTGCTGTACCTGTCCTGGGAGTGTTTGATGAGGACAGTGTAGAGGGAGCTTTACTCTGTATCTAACCCCGTGCTGTACCTGTCCTGGGAGTGTTTGATGGGGACAGTGTAGAGAGAACTTTACTCTGTATCTAACCCCGTGCTGTACCTGTCCTGGGAGTGTTTGATGGGGACAGTGTAGAGGGAGATTTACTCTGTATCTAACCCTGTGCTGTACCTGTCCTGGGAGTGTTTGATGGGGCCATGTGTAGACGGTGCTTCACTCTGTATCTAACCCCGTGCCGTACCTGTCCTGGGAGTGTTTGATGGGGACAGTGTAGAGGGAGATTTACTCTGTAACTAACCCCGTGCTGTACCTGTCCTGGGAGTGTTTGATGGGGACAGTGTAGAGGGAGATTTACTCTGTAACTAACCCCGTGCTGTACCTGTCCTGGGAGTGTTTGATGAGGACAGTGTAGAGGGAGCTTTACTCTGTATCTAACCCCATGCTGTACCTGTCCTGGGAGTGTTTGATGAGGACAGTGTAGAGGGAGCTTTACTCTGTATCTAACCCCGTGCTGTACCTGTCCTGGGAGTGTTTGATGGGGACAGTGTAGAGCGAGCTTTACTCTGTATCTAACCCCGTGCTGTACCTGTCCTGGGAGTGTTTGATGGGGACATTGTAGAGGAAGCTTCACTCTGTATCTAACCCCGTGCTGTACCTGTCCTGGGAGTGTTTGATGGGGACAGTGTAGAGGGAGATTTACTCTGTATCTAACCCCGTGCTGTACCTGTCCTGGGAGTGTTTGATGGGGACAGTGTAGAGAGAGCTTTACTCTGTATCTAACCCCGTGCTGTACCTGTCCTGGGAGTGTTTGATGGGGACAGTGTAGAGGGAGCTTTACTCTGTATCTAACCCCGTGCTGTACCTGTCCTGGGAGTGTTTGATGGGGACAGTGTAGAGGGAGCATTACTCTGTTATGAGTAAAGGATGAGAGCAACAATTGTTCATTAAAAACTTGAAAAGAAAATCTGAAGTAATTGGCTGTAGGGACAAAGTGAACAGCGAAGGGAGATAGATGTGGCGATTGTGCACTGTCTGTTTGATGACTTTTCACACTGGACCCACCTCCTTGAATCCTGTGCCGGAGGAGTTCAGTTCTGTCCTGTGGATTGTGTGGGCTTCCTGTGAGGTCACAGGCAGCAGTGAGTGAGTGAATTATTTTCCTTTTATTAGTGTGTAGGGGATGCAGCTCTGTGTCTGTGTTTAAGACATTTCTCCCAATGTTCTCACCACTTTACATTTGGCTATTTTTCCAGTGGTGCGGGGATCGATGGGTTGAATTTCCTGTCACCACTCTCCCATATTTCCCCTGTTCTCCACACTTGTGTTCGCTGCCCTCCGTGTTTTCTCTCTCTCACAGGCCCGCTTTCACAGGAATAGGATCAGGATCTGGTTCCTCAAGCCTACTCCACCATTCAATAAGATCCTGGCTGATGTCCCACTTCAAATCCATTTTCCCACCCGTTCCCTACACCTCTTGACTACCTCAGTGTCCGAGGATCTCTCGGCCTCTATCCTGAATATACTCAACAACTGCGCAAATGCTAAAACTCTCAATCCTCTAAGTGAAGAAATGTCTCCTCACCTCGGTCCTAAATGATTGGCTTCTTATCCTGAGACTGTGCCCCCAAGTCCTGGATTCCCCAGCCAACATCCCCTCAGCATCTACCCAGTCAAACCCCTTCAGAATTCTCTTTTTTACTTTATTCTTTCATGGGATGTGGGTGTCCCTGGCAAAGCCAGCATTTGTCCCCCATCTCTAATCACCCTTGAACTGACCAGCTCGCTAGGTCATTTCAGAGGGCAGTTAAGAGTCAGGTAAGCACCAGGTAAAGTCGGCAGATTCCCTTTCCTAAAGGACCTTCGTGAACCAGATGGGTTTTTACAACAATCGATGATGGTTGCCATGGTCACCATTACTGAGATGAACTTTATATTCCAGGTTTAGTACTTGTAATAAGTTGCACCAAACCACTACAAACACTAAAAGTAATGAAATGGAATAGACCAGCCGGCATCGATCCAGGAACCGGAAAGGGTAACAGCAAACTCAGCCCTATGGACCCTGCAAAATCCTCCTTACTTACATCTGGGGGCTAGTGCCAAAATTGGGAGAGCTGTCTCACAGACTAGTCAAGCAAAAGCCTGACATAGTCACACTCATGGAATCATACCTTACAGATAGTGTCCCAGACACCACCATCACCATCCCTGGGTATGTCCTGTCTCACCGGCAGGACAGACCCAGCAGAGGTGGGGCCACAGTGGTATACAGTCGGGAGGGAGTTGCCATGGGAGTCCTCAACATCGACTCCGGACCCCATGAAGTCTCATGGCATCAAGTCAAACATGGGCAAGGAAACCTCCTGCTGATTACCACATACCGCCCTCCCTCAGCTGATGAATCAGTGCTCCTCCATGTTGAACATCACTTGGAGGAAGCACTGAGGGTGGCAAGGGCGCAGAATGTACTCTGGGTGGGGGACTTCAATGTCCATCACCAAGAGTGACTCAGTAACACCACTACTGACCGAGCTGGCCGAGTCCTAAAGGACATAGCTGCTAGACTGGGTCTGTGACAGGTGGTGAGGGAACCAACAAGAGGGAAAAACATACTTGACCCCATCCTCACCAACCTGCCTGCTGCAGATGCATCTGTCCATGACAGTATCGGTAGGAGTGACCACCGCACAGTCATTGTAGAGACGAAGTCCGACCTTCACATTGAGGATACCCTCCATTATGTTGTGTGACACTACCACCATGCTAAATGGAATAGATTTTGACCAGACCTAGCAACTCAAGACTGGGCATCCATGACGTGCTGTGGGCCATCAGCAGCAGCAGAATTGTACTCGAACACAATCTGTAACCTCATGGCCCAGCATATCCCCCACTCTACCATTACCATCAAGCCAGGGGATCAACCCTGGTTCAATGAAGAGTGCAGGAGGGCATGTCAGGAGCAGCACCAGGCATACCTAAAAATGAGGTGTCAACCTGGTGAAGCTACGACACAGGACTACTTGCATGCCAAACCTTGGAAATAGTACACGATAGACTGAACTAAATGATCCCACAACCAACAGATCAGATCTAAGCTCTCTGGTCCTGCCACATCTAGTCATGAATGGTGGTGGACGATTAAACAATTCACTGGAGGAGGAGATTCCACAAATATCCCCACCCTCAATGATGGAGGAGCCCAGCACATCAGTGCAAAAGATAAGGCTGAAGCATTTGCTACAATCTGCAGCCAGAAATGCCAAGTGGATGATCAACCTCAGCCTCCTCCGGAGGGCTCCAGCATCACAGATGCCAGTCTTCAGTCCAGTTCAATTCACTCCACGTGATATCAAGAAATGGCTGAAGGCACTGGATACTGCAAATGACAACATTCTGGTAATAGTACTGAAAACTTGTGCTCCAGAACTTGCTGTGCCCCTAGCCAAGCTGTTCCAGCACAGCTACAACACTGGCATCTACCCGGCTATGTGGAAAATTGCCCAGGTATGTCCTGTACACAAAAAGCAGGACAAATCCAACCCAGCCAATTACTGCCCCATCAGTCTACTCTCGATCATCAGTAAAGTGATGGAAGGGGTCATCAACAGGGCTATCAAGCAGCACTTGCTAAGCAATAACCTGCTCACTGCTGCCCAGTTTGGGTTCCACCAGGGCCACTCAGCTCCTGACCTCATTACAGCCTTGATTCAAACATGGACAAGAGAGCTGAACGCCTGAGGTGAGGTGAGAGTGACTGCCCTTGACATCAAGGCAGCATTTGACCGAGTGTGGCATCAAGGAGCCCCAGCAAAACTGGAGTCAATGGGAATCAGGGGAAAATCCTCCACTGGTTGGAGTCATACCTAGCACAAAGGAAGATGGTTGTGGTTGTTGGAGGTCAGTCATCTCAGCTCCAGGACATCATTGCAGGAGTTCCTCAGGGTAGTGTCCTAGGCCCAACCATCTTCAGCTGTTTCATCAATAACCTTCCCTTCATCATAAGGTCAGAAGTGGGGGTGTTTGGGGTAATAATCTCAAAGGTAATAATCTCTGGATTATTACCTGAGCCACATGCAAAATTGGCATAGGGCAAATAAGATTAGAGAGATGAATGCATGGCTCAAAGACTGGCATGGGAGAAGTGGGTTCCAGTTTGTGGGGCACTGGCATCAGGACTGGGGAAAGTGGGGGCTGTACTATTGGGGCGCTTTACACCTGAACCATGCTGGGACGTGTGTTCTCACAATCCGCATAACTAGGAAATAGAGAGGGCTTTAAACTAAACAAGAGGAGTGAGGGATCAAGCTTGGGTAGAGGTAACAATTCAAGGTGTAGAGTCAAGACAGGAGAGTAAGATAGTAACATGAGAAATGAGGGTCAGAGAATGGCAGGAAGGGACAGAGAGAAAAATCCTAAGAATTTATCAACAGTCAAGACTAGATGTTACAAAGGTGACAAAAAGACAAAACTGAAGGCTCTCTATCTGAATACATGTAGCATTCATAACAAAGTAAATGAATTGATGGTCCACATTGAAGCAAATAGATATGATCTGATAGCAATTACAGAGACATGACTACAGGACGATAACGTTTGGGTCCTTAATATTGAAGGGTATGTGACATTCAAGAAGAATAGGAAGCTAGGTAAAGGTGGAGGGGTAGCTCTGTTAATCAAAGAGGGCATTGGTGCAATAGTTAGAGATGACCTTGGTTCAGGAGATCAGGATATAGAATTAGTTTGGGTAGAGATGAGGAATAGTTGGGGAAAAAGTCATAGTGGGAGTGGTCTACAAGCCCCCTAACAGTAGCCACAGTGCAGGATAAATATTCAAGAGAAAATATTGCGTGTTTGTGATAAAGGGACAGCAATTATCATGGGTGATTTTAATCTACACATAAACTGGAAAAATCAGATTGGCAGTGGTATCCTGGTTGAGGAGTTCTTAGAATGCTTTCGAGATAGTTTCTTAGAACAGCATGTTCTGGAACCAGCCAGAGAGCAGGTTATATTATATTTGGTATTGTGTAACATGACAGGATTAATTAATGACCTCAGAGTAAGGGCACCCCTAGGTTGCAGCGACCACAATATGGTTGAATTTTACATCCAGCTTGAAAGGGAGAAGAGTGGGTCTAAGACTAGTATCTTAAACTTAAATAAGGGCAACTATGTGGGGATGAAAGCTGAGCTAGCTGAAGTGAACTAGGAAACTAGGCTAGAGGATAGATCAATAGGGAAGCAGTGGTGGACATTTAAGGGGATATTTCAAAGTATTCAGAATATGTACATTCCTATTATAAAGAAAAATTCTAAGGGGAGGACCCACCATCCATGGTTAACTAAAGAAGTTAAGGAAAGCATCAAACTTAAGGAAAAAGTATACAACTCTGCAAAGATGAGTGGCAGGACAGATGATTGGTCAGAATATAAAGAACGGCAGAGAATGACTCAAAGATTAACCAGGAGAAAGAAATTAGAGTATGAGGGGAAGCTAGCGAGAAATGTAAAAACGGATAGGAAGAGTTTCTGCAGGTATTTAAAAAGGCAAAGAGTAAGTAAGGTCCTCCAGAGAGTGATAGTGGGGAGCTAATACTGGATAATAAGGAAATCCTTGGGTCTTAAAAAAGGTGGCTCATGAGAGAGTTGATGCAGTGGTGTTAATTTTCCAAAATTCACTATGACACGTGGAATGGTGCTGGACATTGTGAAATCATAAGAACCATGTGTCCATATCCAGCAAGATCTGGACAATATCCAGGCTTGGGCTCATAAGTGGCAATTAACATTTGCGCCACCCAAGTACCAGGCACAGACCATCACCAACAAGAGAGAATCTAACCATTGCCCCTTGATAGTCAATGGAGTTACCATTGCTGAATCCCCCATTATCAACATCTTGGGGGCTACCATTGACCAGAAACTGAACTAGACCAGCCATACTGTGGCTACAAGAGCAGGTCAGAGGCTGGAAATTTTGTGGAGACTAACTCACCTCCTGACTCCCCAAAGTCTGTCCACCATCTACACAGTACAAGTCAGGAGTGTGACTTCCAGTTGCCTGGATGAGTGCAGCTCCAACAACACTCAAGAAACTTGACAACATCCAGGACAAAACAGTCTGCTTGATTGACACCCCATCCACAAATATTCACTCCCTCCACCACCAACGCACAGTAGCAGCTGTGTGTGTACCATCTACAAGAAGCACTGCAGCAACTCACCAAGGCTGCTTAGACAGCATCTTCCAAACTCATGACCTCTACCACCTAGAAGAGCAAAGGCAGCAGGTGCATGCAAACACCATCACCTGCAAGTTCCCCTCCAAGCCACTCACCATCCTGACTTGGAAATATATCGCTGTTCCTTCACTGTCACTGGGTCAAAATCCTGGAACTCCCTCCCTAACAGCACTGTGGGTGTACCTACACCACATGGGCTGCAGTGGTTCAAGAAGGCAGCTCACCACCACCTTCTCAAGGGCAACTAGGGATGGGCAATAAATACTGGTCTAGTCAGCGATGCCCACATCCCATAAACGAATATAAAAAACTAATAACTGGGCACTTAGAAAATCAGAATATGATTAAACAGCCAACACCAATTTGTGAAAGGGAAATCATGTTTGATAAATCGGTTAGAGCTATTTGCGAATGTAAGTCATAAAGCAATTTAAGTGTATTTAGATTTTCAAAAAGCATTTGGTAAGGGGCCACACAAGAGGCTATTACACAAAATTATGACTCATTGGGATTGGAGTAATATATTAGTGTGGACTGAGGATTGGTTAATGGACATGGAGTAGGAGTAAACGTGGAATTTCCAGGTTGGCAGGCTATTATCAATGGGGTACTGTAAGGATCAGTGCTGGGTCCTCAGCTATTTGCAATTTATATTAACCACGGAGATGAAGAGACTAAAGCTAATGAACCCAAGTTTGCTGATGATACAAAGCTAGCTGGGAATGCGAGCTGTGGGGAGAAGCCAAAGAGGCTTCAAGGAGATATGAACAGGCTCAGTGAGTGGGCAACAAGAGGCAGAGGGAGTATCAAGTGAGGAAGTGTTAGGTTATCCACATGCTGGGAAAAATAGAAAACCTCACTTTTTGTCTTCCGCTAATCAGAATCAGGAAGAAAGCATTCAGCCCCTCAAACCTGTTCTGCTGTTCAATGAGACCTTAGCTGATTGATGAACAATCTCTACATACCCACCTTTTCTCCATATCCCTTAATACCTTTGGTTAACAAACATTTATCCATCTCAGATGAACAATTGATTTAACATCTATTGCCATTTGTAGAGGAGAATTCTAAACTTCTCCCACCCTTTGTGTGAATAAGTGTTTCCTAATTTCACTCCGGAAATGTTGGTCTCTAATTTTGAGATGATGAGGAACATGGGAAATAGAAGCAGGAGGAGGCCATTAAGTCCTTTGAGACTGCTCCACCATTCAGTATGACCATGACTTTTCTTCTACCTCATCTAAACTCCACTTACCCTGAACCCAAAAAAATCAGTCTTGAATATACTCGACGAACATCCTCAACTCTCTGAGGTAGAGAATTCCAAAGATTCACAACCCTCTGAGAAATGAAATTTCTCCTCATCTTAGCCCCAAATGATTGGCTCTTTATCCTAAGGTTGCTCCCCCATGCTTTAGATTTCCCAACCAGGGGAAACAACCTCTGTGTCAACCCTGTCAAACCTCTTCCTAATCTTTTACCTTTCAATAGGATTGCTTCTCATTCTTAAAATCTCCAGAGAATATAGACCCAATTTACTCAGCCGCTCATTATATGATAATCCCCTCATCCCAGGGATCAATCTAGTGAACCTTCACTGTACCACCCCTAGTGTAATATATCCTTTCTTAAATGTGGAGACCAAAACTGCACATGGTATTCCAGATGTGGTCTCACCAAAACTCTGTACAAAACTGCAGTAAGAATTCTTTATTCCTATGCTCCAGTCCCCTTGAAATAAAGACCAACATTCCATTTGCCTTCCTAACTGCTTGCTGGCCCTACATGCTAACTTTCTGCATTCCTTGTACTAACACACCCAAGTCCCTCATCAATGTTTACGAGTTTCATGCCTTTGAAAAAATATTCTGCTTTTCTATTCTTACAACCAAAGTGAATAACTTCACGCTTCCCCAAATTATACTCCAACTGCCATCTTATTGCCCACTCCTTTAACCTGTCTATCTCCCTTTGTAGTCTCTCTGTGTCCTCCTGACAGCTTATTTTCCCATCTAGCTTGGTGTCATCAGCAAACTACTCTCTGTCTCTTTATCAAAGTCATTAATAGAGATTGTAAGTGCCTGAGACCCCAGCACTGATCCTTGCGACACTTCACTAGTCACAACCTGCCAACTTGATAATGCTTCTACTCGCTGCTTCCTGTCTGTTAATCAGTCCTCTATCAATGATAATATATTATCCACAGCTCCACGGGCCCTTTCTTGCCTGTTAAACTTTTGTGTGGCGCCTTATCAAATGCCTTTTGAGAGCCTAAATATATTACATCTACTGGTTCCCCTTTATCTACCCTACTTGGGGAGGTGGTGGTGTAGTGGTATTGTCACTGAACTGGTAATCCAGGGTAATGCTCTGGGGGCCTGAGTTTGAATCCCACTGCGGCAGATGGTGGAATTTGAATTCAATAAATACCTGGAATTAAAAATCTAATGACGACCATGAAACCATTGTTGCAAAATCCTGCCTGGTTCACTGATGTCCTTTAGGGAAGGAAATCTGCCACCTTTACCTGGTCTGGCCTACATGTGACTCCAGACCCAGGCCCACAGCAATGTGGTTGACTCTTTTAAAAAAAAAATGCCCTCTGAACAAGGGCAATTAGGGACGGGCAATAAATGCTGGCCTAGCCAGTCACACCCATGTCCCATGAATGAATAAATAAAAACAACTTGTTACATCCTCAAAAAAAAGTCCAATAAATTTATCAAACATGGTTTCCTTTTTGATTCTATCTGATCATGTTATGATTTTCTAAGTGCATTGTTAAGGCTTCTGTAATATTAGATTCTGATATTTTCATAACAACTGATCTTAGGTTAAATGAGCTGTAGGTCCCTGCTTTCAGTCGCCCTGCTTTCTTGAATACTGCTGTTACATTTGCTAACTTTCAATCTGCTGGGTGTATTCTAGAATGTATGGAATGTTGAAAATCATAACCAGTGCATTATTAACTTGGCAGCTATCTCTTTTAGAAGCCTAGGATGTAGGCCATCAGCTGCTGGGTATTTGTTGCTTTTTGTCCTTAAGTTTCTCTAATACTCTTTCTCTGATATTAATTTCTTATAAGCCTCTAAGTTACTCTTTATTTCTGGTGTTCTTTTACTGTGAGGAAAATCCAAACAGTTTAAATGTGTTCAATGTCTCTGTAAGTTCCTCATTCCCCACGATGATTTCTCTTGTCTCTAAGGGACCACCATATTCTTTAGCTACTCTCCTCCCTTTCATGCACTTGTAGGAGTTCTTTATTTTTAATTCATTCAAGCGATGTGGGCTTCACTGTCTAGGCTAGCATTTATTGCCCATCCCTAATTGCCCTTTGAGAAGGTGGTGGTGAGCTGCCTTCTTGAGCCGCTGCAGTCCATGTGGTGTAGGTACACCCACAGTGCTGTTAGGGAGGGAGTTCCAGGATTTTGACCCAGCGACAATGAAGGAATGCCGATATATTTCCAAATAAGGATGGTGAGTGACTTGGAGGGGAACTTGCAGGTGGTGGTGTTCTCATCTATCTGCTGCCCTTGTCCTTCTAGATGGTAGTGGTCGTGGGTTTGGAAGGTGCTGTCGAAGGAGCCTTGGTGAGTTCCTGCAGTGCATCTTGTAGATGGTACACACACTGCTGCGACTGTGCGTTGCTGGTGGAGAGAGTGAATGTTTCTGGAAGGGGTGCCAGTCAAGCGGGGCTGCTTTGTCTCAGATGCTGTTGAGCTTCCTGAGTGTTGCTGAAGTTGCACTCATCCAGGCAAGTGGAGAGTGTTCCATCACACTCCTGACTTGTGCCTTGTAGATGGTGGACAGGGTTTGGGGAGTCAGGAGGTGAGTTATTCACCACAGGATTCCTAGCCTCTGACCTATTCTTGTAGCCACAGTATTTATATGGCTAGTCCAGTTCAGTTTCTGGTCAATGGTAACCCCCAGGATGTTTATAGTAGGGGATTCAGTGATGGTAATGCCATTGAAAGTCAAGGGGTGATGGTTAGATTCTCTCTTGTTGGAGATGATCATTCACTGGCACTTGTGTGGTGTGAATGTTACTTGTCACTTGTCAGCCCAAGCCTGGATATTGTCCAGGTCTTGCTGCATTACAATCTGTTTCAATGTTTGAGTTTACTCTTGAATTCTATTTTTTCCCTTCCTATTAACTTTTTGGTGGCTCTTTGCTGGTTTCTAAAATACTCCCAATCCTCAGGCTTACTGCTGTTCTTTGAAACATTATCAGCCTCTTCTTTTAAGCTACTACTACCCTTTGCCTCCCTTGTAAGTCACAAAAGGACTGTGTTTTTGTTTTTAAATGGAATTTATTTATGTTAAGCATTTTGAATTGTTTGTTTAAATGTTTCCCATTGTTGATTTACTGCCATAACCTCTTGTCTAT
Source organism: Carcharodon carcharias (assembly GCF_017639515.1). Classification (NCBI taxonomy): domain Eukaryota; kingdom Metazoa; phylum Chordata; class Chondrichthyes; order Lamniformes; family Lamnidae; genus Carcharodon; species Carcharodon carcharias. Next base: position 111,054,740 of record NC_054486.1, read on the forward strand.
TTAGCCAGTCAGCCTTAGTCAGTTCACAACATACCTTTGTAATTGGCTTTACTCAATTCTAAAATTTATTTTTGGTCTCAGGTATGTGACTCTTAAACTTAATATGCCCCCAGAAAGTCCTCGGCTCCTCAATCAACAGACGTTGGGCGGAATTCTACACTGGGGGGATTTTATGGTCCCGCCGAAGTCAATGGACCTCTGAATGGTTCGCCACGCTTTACAGCACCTCCCCCACCACAACGGGGCCATAAAATTCCACCCATAGTTTCCCTCCATCTGCGTCATCCTCTTACTAACTTGAAGACCTTGATCAAATCACTCATTAATATTCTAAATCCCAGGAAATATATCTCTATTTTGTGCAATGTCAACAGAAAATGCTGGAAAAATCTCAGCCGGTCCGGCAGCATCTGTGGAGAGAGAAACAGAGTTAACGTTTCGGGTCCATATGCCTCTTCTTCAGAGCTCCTAGTTAGTGTAATCTCTCCTTGTAATTTAGACCTTGAAGTCCATGTATTATTCTGGGTAATGTTCTCCTCTCTCCCTCTAAGGCCAATATGTTCTTCCAAAGCTTTGATGCCCACAGCTGCTCCAGGTGTTGTCTAAGCAGGGCTTTGTGTATGTGAAGCTAACCCCTACCCCCTTGGATTCTAGTCCTCCAGGTATAAATTAATAATAATAAATAATTCCATTAGTCCTTTGGATTATTCTCTGTACTTGATCATGACATTGTAATGATCCTTGTACCTGGACCTCAACCCTCAAGTCCCATTGGGCCTCCACTGTTTCTAGCTCTTCACCATTTAGAAAGTTCCCTTTTCTATCCTTTTTGGGTCTAAGGTGGATGAACTCACATTTGCTGAAGGCTGTTTGCCACAGTTTTTCCCATTCATTTATTCTATCAGTATCTCTTTGTGATTTTAGGCTTCCATCCACACTGCTTACAATGCTGCCCATCTTTGTGTGATCAGCTAACTTACATATGTTCTGTCCTAATATCTGAGCCATAAATAAATACAGTGAACAGTCGAGACAGCAACACAGGTGCTCGCTGGACACCGCTATTCACACCCTGCCAATTGGAGTGCAACCCAGTATGAAGATTCCTCTTTCGGTGGTGTTTCAGGGCCAGTGTTAGGACCACTGCGTTTTTGACGATTTGTTAATTCATTCTTGGGATGTCAGCCATTGCTGGCATTTGTTGTTCATTCTTCATTGCCCTTGAGAAGATGGTGGTGAGCCTGGCCTTGGGTGTCCAGGGCGTAATTTCATAGTTTGCACAACATTCAGAAATGTAGTAAAGATGAGGAGGATATTAATAGACTTCAGGAGAAGAGAGACCAGTGAAATGAGTTGACCCATGGCTGGTGAAATTTAACAGGGAAGTATGAACAGCGATAAACTTTGTTTGGAAGAAATGGAGAGGCAATATGAACTAAATGGTACATTTTAGAAAGGAGTGCAAGGAGAAGTGAGACCTGGGGGTCCATATAGACAAACCCTTGAAGGTGTCAGGGAAAGCTGGGAAGAGTATTCAAAACGCACATGGGATCCTTGACTTTATTAACAGAGACAGAGTGTGCAAAAACTGGGAAGTTCTGCTAAGCCTTTCCAAACATTCATTAGACCCCAGCTGGAGTGTTATGTCCAATTTCTGGCCACGACACCTTAGAAGTGACATCCAGGCCTTAGGGAGGGTTCAGAGGAGATTTGCTGGATTGGGATCAGGGACGAGGGGCTTCAGTTACGTGGAGAGACTGGCGAAGCTGAAATGTTTCTCTTGGGAGCCGAGAAAGTTAACATGAGCATTAGTAGAGATGTTCTGAAGTGTGGGAAGTTTTGTTAGAGTAAATAAAGGGAAACAGTTTGCAGTGGCGGGAGGGGTTGAGAACTGGAGGTGACATGAGAACTCTTTTTTTTTACACAGAGTGGTTGTGATTTGGAATGTGGTGCCTGAAAGGGCAGCAGAGGAAGATTCATTAGGAACATTCAAAAGGAAATTTGATAAATACCTGAAGACTCAGTCGATACAGGAACGACAGACCAGATAGTCTATCACTCTAGGATTTTACACTGAGGATTTCCCTTTCTGTGGAATCAGTCTGTCCCCAGATTTTTGATTCTGGGAATACTTTTTGATTTTCTCCAAAAGGCTAGGAATTTCCCACATTCTACACCCAAAATGGGGAGGCAGAAGAAAGGCTTTTCTCCCCACCTCAGACTGGGAACTGCTTTAAGTGAAAGAATGGTCCTGGAGACTATGGCTATATTCTGGACTAGTAACCTAGAAACCTGGACTACAACTACACCAAAAATTACTGAACCTAACTATAAAACGCTGGTTCAGCCTCAACTGGAGTATTCTGTCCTGTTCTATGTTTCTTACTTTCCTCCCCTTCCTTGACCTCTCTGTCTCAACCTCTGGTGATAGACTGTCCACCAATATCCATTACAAGCCTACCAACTCCCACAGCTACCTCGACTACAGCTCCTCACACCCCGCTTCCTGTAAGGACTCCATCCCATTCTCTCAGTTCCTTCGCCTCCGTCGCATCTGTTCTGATGATGCCACTTTCCAAAACAGTGCTTCTGACGGGGTGAAGGGACCTCCTCCTGCCTCCCTCTTAACTGAAGTTTCCCACCCACGGTGGTTGACAGAGCCCACAACCATGTCCGGCCCATCTCCCGAGCCTCCGCCCTCACAACTTCCTCTCCCTCCCATGATAGGGTCCCCCTTGTCCTCACCTTTCACCCCACCAGCCTCCGCATTCAAAGGATCATCCTCTGCCATTTCCGCCAACTCCAGCGTGATGCCCATACCAAACACATTTTCCCTTCACCCCCCCGACGGCATTCCATAGGGATCGTTCCCTCCAGGACAACCTGGTCCACTCCCCCATCACCCCCTACACCTCAACCCCCTCCCATGTCACCTTCCCATGCAACCGCAGAAGGTGTAACACCTGCCCCTTTACTTCCCCCCTCCTCACTGTCCAAGGGCCCAAACACTCCTTTCAAGTGAAGCAGCATTTCACTTGCACTTCCCTCAGTTTAGTCTACTGCATTCGTTGCTCCCAATGTGGTCTCCTCTACATTGGAGAGACCAAACGCAGATTGGGTGACCGCTTTGTGGAACACCTTTGGTCTGTCCGCAAGCATGACCCAGACCTCCCTGTCACTTGCCATTTCAACACACCACCCTGCTCTCATGCCCACATGTCTGTCCTTGGCCTGCTGTAATGTTCCAGTGAAGCTCAACACAAACTGGAGGAACAGCACCTCATCTTCCAACTAGGCACTTTACAGCCTTCCGGACTGAATATTGAGTTCAACAACTTCAGAACATCACTCTCCTCTACCTTCACCTCTTTTTTAATCTCCTTAAAAAAATGTTTATTTTTATTTTTATTTATTTTATTTTTATTCATTTATTCATTGTTTTATCCCCTTTTTAAATCCCCTTTTCCATCCTTTTTCCCCAACCACTGCCCCCTTCCCTGCACCCCATCCCATAAAGGATCTATCTCTTGTTCAATGTTGTTCTTTCACAGAGCGCTGACCCTTGTTCTACTATCAACACATCCTACTTTCTTACCTTTATGCCACTATCAACGCCTCCTTTAGCCCTTACCCACTACCATTAATGTTCCCTTTGTCTTGTGTCCATGATATCTTTGTCAACCTCTCCTTTGTCCCACCTATCGCTGACCTGCTATCCAGCTCCACCTGCTCCACCCCCTCCCTTAAACAGTGTGAATCTCTTCACATTCCTACTTCTCTTTATCTGCTGAAGAGTCATATGGACTCGAAACGTTCACTCCATATCTCTCTCCACAGCCGCTGCCAGACCTGCTGAGTTTTTCCAGCATTTACTGTTTTTATTCTAGGTTTACCTGGCCTGGACTACATGTGACTCCAGTCCCCTCTGGCCATGTGGTTGACTCTGAGCTGCCCTGTGAAGCGGTCACTTAGTCCTATGCAAGAATACCAAGACCACGCAGACCGCAGCAGTCCAAGCTGGAGGCCCCAGGCCACCTTCTGAAAGGCAATTGGGGAATGGCCAATAAACACTGACCTTGCCAGTGATGACACATCCTGAGCACAAATTGTAAACAGTTATGATGTACGTTGACCTTTGGCCAGGTCTGATATTCGTTTTGTTTCAGCGGTTGGTGTACTTTGATGGTGAGTTTGTGAGAGTTGCTAACTGCCCTTTGAAGTGGCAGAGAGTGACATTGAAAGCACTGCAAAATAAGCTGACCACAGGGATGGCCGACCGATCCACTAAACACCCAGGCCTCGAGAACGGATAATGAGATGCTTTTTAGCCTGTCTCCTGCGTGCATCACTCCGTTGCTCAGTCCTTGCACTCTCTCTGAAGCTGTAGCAACAGAGCACTCTGCCAGAAAGTAATTGCAACTTACTTCCCATGTCCTTGCCAGCACATTAACTGTAATTATAGCCTGCAAGGGCTTTGGCCAAGACTCAACATTACTGAGAACAGGTAAACCACTGAATGCACCCATCATTCAGCTCTATCAGCACCAGCAGTGAGTCACGGACTGAGACTCAATGGAAGCTCATGCATGTGTTATATATAGAACAAGAAGCCTATAGCTACTAAATCAAAGCAAAACTTCTGAAGATGGCACAGCACTGCAGCAATTACCTGAAATAAATTGGCACTGAGCCACAGGAGGAGACATTAGGACGGTTGATCACAAACTTGGTCAAAAAGGTAGGTTTCAAGGGTCATTTTAAATGAGGAGGAAGAAAAAGAGATGTTTAGGGAGGGAATTTCAGAGTGTAGGATCCAGGGGAACTGAAGGCACAGCCATCAGTGGTGGAGTGATTCAAATCTAGATGTCCCAGAGTCCAGGATTAGAGTCGCGCAGCGACCTTGGGAGGGTTGTGTGGCTGGAGGAGATTACAGAGATAGGGAGAGGATTTTGAAAACAAGGATGAAAATTTTAATATTGAGGCGATTCAGGACCGGAAGCCAATGTTGGTTAGCAAGCACAGGGGTGACGGACAGGACTTGGTGCGAGTTAAGACATGGGCAGTTTTGGATGATCTGAAGGTTATGGAGGGTGGAAGATGTTAATTGTGTGCTGATTATGTTGTTAAAGATGCACAGGTGTTGGGAATTGTTTGTTAAGGATGGGTATCACATATAAAGAGAGTCAACTATTACTGGGTAATAGTTAGGATGCAGAGACCTGCAAAGCTGTGTCCTGTGAATAAACCTATCAAGAAAAAGATCTATGTCTTGTTTCGTACTCCACCATCTAGCTTGGACCCATTTAACACAGTGGCAGGGGATGGTTGTGCAAAGGTGAAGATTGTTTTTTTTTCCAGACAGGAGATTGTAATTGGAGTTACTTTTGAGAAGAATTAGCTAAAACCAAATGTAAAATGTCAGAGTGTGATTTCCCATCAATGTTCTCTCAACCTGAACTATATGATCAGTGGAAAAATGAAGCAGGTAAGTAGACATGGATTATGTTCTTACCAAAGGAAAAACAAGGTATGACCTTGGCACTGTCGCTTCTTTCCAAAAGCAGCATCGGACAAAGTATTTTCAGAGCTAGAGGCCAGTCAGACACTGAGGTAGGTTTGGATATTCTTAAAATATGTGGACAAAATTTGGAAGAAAGATGATCCATTAAATGCGTACGAGGCATGGTGAGTCTTTGATAAATTTAGAAAGATGGATGGTTATTCTGTAGAAGTGTGCATCATGGAATTTAACAGACTATATAAAAGATTGCAGAAATTTGATTTGGAGATTCCTAATTCAGTGTTTGCTTTCAAATTATTGGATGGTATGAAAATATCACACGTGGACAGGCTCCTGGTCTTACCTGGAGAAAGAGACATGTTTTTGGATCAGATGTCTGAGGCTTTAAAAAAAAAAATCCCAGGAAAACAGTCACTTCCAGTGGCCTTCGTGGCACAAATGAGACATTTGGCAGTGTCATAAAAGATGGAGGATTCAGAGCTCGCGACATTTCAAGACCAGTTCAGATAGGGGGCGCCGGCATCAATACAACAGGGGAATCACAGACTAAAGGAATGAGGATGGAAATCTGAAACAAAAATAAAGATATCTGGAAAAACTCAGCAGGTCTGACAGCATCTACGGAGAGGAACACAGTTAACGTTTCGAGTCCGTATGACTCTTCACCTCATTTCTATATTCCCTCAGTTCTGTTGAAGAGTCATACAGATTCGAAACGTTAACTGTGTTCCTCTCCGCAGATGCTGTCAGACCTGCTGAGTTTTTCCAGGTATCTTTGTTCTTGTTTCAGATTTCCAGCATCCAAAGTATTTTGCTTATATGAGGATAGAGTTCTGTTTGGCAGATCTGACAGGTGGCAGGAACGGAGTAATATTAACCGAAGAATAAATCCCAGGAATGTCTGGGGAATTATTAACAAGTGCTTCAAATGTGATTCAGTGAATTGTCCACAATGGAACAACAGGATTTTCAGAAGGTCCTGAAGGGGAAGATGACAATATTGGTCAGCCTGAGGGAATTGTACTAGTCACAAGAAGGTTCAGCCTGGTAATGAGTGTACTCGTTGTGCATTCAGTTAACTGTGCCATATTGAACAGTCGTTGCACATCCACAGTATGTGGAATGAATTGGTTGAAATGTTATTTGGATTCATTAAGTAGTAAGGATTGAAGTAAGGTCAAGGGATATGCAAGTTCTGCTTGCTTTAAAGTCCCTGAAAAGAGTGGTGATTCCATGCAGAACAGCTGGAGTAAGCCACTTTATTAGTACAGATGTAGTATCCTAGTGAGATACCCTTTCTGCTGAGCAAGCCATCCATGAAAAAGACACTAATGAAACTGGACATAGAACATGATAAAGAAATTGTCTTTCGAAAGTGAGTAGATTTGCAATTTACTCAATCAGGACATTATTGCATCCGTTTAACAAAACCCAGTACAGATTAAAAATCCTACTAAAGGATGCAGGGATAGTTGATGATATGAACACAAAGTTTATTGAAGAGATTAGTGAAAAATGTGACTTATGTAAAAACTATTTGAGGACACCATCACAGCCTGTTGTAAATCTCCTGTTAGCACAAGACTTCAATGAAACAGTAGCTATGGATTTAAAGGTGTGGGACAAGGATAGAAACATTTTAATTTTACATTTCATAGCCACAAGATTCAGTCTGTCTGCAGTGATACGTGACAAAGATAAAAAGTGATTGTGAATAAAATCATGGAAAAATGGATAGGGACTCATCTAGGGGAACTGGCTAAATTCCTAACTGGCGACGGAGGTGGGGGGGGAGGATTTCTTTTTTAGGTCTGTTTTGCTGAAAGTAGGTTGTGTATTCAGATGAAAGCAGACCCAGCAATGAGCTGCTGGTATCAGAAAGAGAAACTTGCAGGCGTCTTTATGATGCATATTGATGATTTTCTATGGGGAGGTTTTGCAGAATTTGAGGAATTTGTTAGCAGGCAAGATAAAAAAACAAATTTAAAATTGAAACAAAAACAGAAATACCTGGAAAAACTCAGCAGGTCTGGCAGCATCGGCGGAGAAGAAAAGAGTTGACGTTTCGAGTCCTCATGACCCTTCAACAGAACTAGGTGAATCCAAGGAGAGGGGTGAAATATAAGCTGGTTTAAGGGGGGGTGGGACAGGTAGAGCTGGATAGAGGGCCAGTGATAGTTGGAGATAACCAAAAGATGTCACAGACAAAAGGACAAAGAGGTGTTGAAGGGGGTGATATTATCTAAGGAATGTGCTAATTAAGGGTAGAAAGCAGGACGAGCAAGGTACAGGTAGACCTAGTGGGGGGTGGGGGGGAAGGGGTCGAAATAGGCTAAAAGGTAGAGATAAAACAATGGGTGGAAATACATTTAAAAATAATGGAAATAGGTGGGAAAAGAAAAATCTATATAAGTTATTGGAAAAAACAAAAAGGAGGGGGAAGAAACGGAAAGGGGGTGGGGATGGAGGAGGGAGCTCATGATCTAAAGTTGTTGAACTCAACTGTGCTGTTCTCCACCGATGCTGCCAGACCTGCTGAGTTTTTCCCAGGTAATTCTGTTTCTGTTTTTGTTTTGGATTTCCAGCACCCGCAGTTTTTTGTTTTTAAGTCAGGAAATCAGGCTTCGGGGTTTTTAACTATATAGGGGCCAGGCAGTGAGCAGACTAGGTCAGGAGTAACCTTGAGTCAACAATCATACCCAGAAAGTGTGAATTGTACCCCAGTAAATCAGGCCAGGTCCTCACAGAAAGCTGAGCAGATGTGATAGATATGGGATTGTATTTATCTAAGATTCTGAAGGAAACCCTATACAAGGGACATTCTGAGAAAGGTTTGCCCATAGATACGATGTGGATAACCGTTCTCTTTGAGATAATGTTCATTCGACAAAGGGTATCACTGAGAAAAGGTTGAGGATTGACCGCGCCAGTATATATATATAAAAAAAAACATTGGAAAGAAAAGATTTTTAAATAAAATAGGTTGACACAAGTCACCAATTATCAGATTACAAAGAGAAATGCTTGCTCCGAGAAATTATTGGATGTCCTAGAAGAGAGATGTCTTGTGTTATGACAGCACCTTCCAAACCCACGACCACTACCATCTAGAAGGACAAAGGCAGCAGGTAGATGGGAACACCACCACCTGGAAGTTCCCCTCCAAGCCACTCACCATCCTGACTTGGAAATATATCGGCCGTTCCTTCACTGTTGCTGGGTAAAAATCCTGGTACTCCCTCCCTAACAGCACTGTGGGTGTACCTACACCACATGGACTGCAGCAGCTCAAGAAGGCAGCTCAGCACCACCTTCTCAAGGGCAATAAGTGATGGGCAATAAATCCTGACCCAGCCAGTGACACCCACATCCCATGAGTGAATAAGAAAAAAAAAATTATAAAAATGTTGGAAAACCATTTTTTTTCTTTACCTTGTAGGCTGAAATATGTTGTAACGTTTTTTGTTTCAAGAAAGAAAGAGAACTCTGTTAATGGTTTACACTAACACAGTTGTATTGTTTGATTGAGGGCTGGGTCACGGAGTAGTGGTTAGGAGGCAGAGATCTGTAATGCTGCGCCCTGTAAATAAATCTACTAACAAGGAAAAGATCTATGTCTTGTTTCAGACTAAGGTGAGCTTTGACAAGAGCCACACCACCACTGTGATGGAATGGGTGAAACAGATGCTTGAAGGTACAGCCTGGTGAGGAGGCTTTGTTCAGGGGAAAGGTGTCATCATTCCGAGACAGGTTCCCCTTAAGGCCATGATGGCGATTATAAACATCCACAATCAGCTCATGGGTAGCAAGGGCCTTGTTCATGAGCGAATGGAAATCCTGAAGGCAGATGTGGAGAGGGGCGCTGAGATCTTCTGGCAGAGCCCACGGAAGCAGTGCTGGGATGGGTGAGTGGGATGGAGAGGGTGGAGGTAAGAGTGACTTTCTCTAAGTGCACTGGGCTGGAAGGTTGACAAGAGAGTTGAGGAGGAAAGCTGGAGTTGCTTCTCAGAAGCTGGCTGTCCTCTCTCTGGAGGGTAACGAGAGAAGCACAGAGGGAAAGTGTTTTACTAAGAGGGAGTCCAGCCTGGGGTGGCGGCAGGAGAATGGGAAGAGCGAGGAGTGCTGAAGGATTGGGGCCTGGATTTGGAGATTATTCAAGAAGGGAAATGAAAGGAGGCACCTTGACAGGAGGGGTGAAGATGTTCTCAGCCCGACGAGGAAGGAGACATTGCTGGATCTGGAGCTGCAGAATGTGGTGGGCCAAGCAAACCGAGTGGCTCTGAGGTCAATAATTGGGTAAGAGTGATCATCGTTAAAAAGGTTTACATTAATAATAGAGAAGAGCAAGCAACAGTTTAATATAGGACTTGTAAACTGAAAGAGAATGAACTTCAATGCAATGAGAAGGGATCTAGCCAGGGTAAAATGGATTCAGACTGACAGGAAAAGCTGCAGTGGAACAATGGGTGACATTTAAAGAAGAGATGTTTCATGTACAGCTAGGTACAGTCCAACAAGGGTGAGAGGTAAAGGAACCAAAGCCAGGCCTCCCTGGATAATGAGGGAGGTAGAGAATGTGATGAAATAAAAGGAGGGTGTATGATTCATGTCATGTGAATTCTTCAGGTGAAAACCAGGTCACATACAACAGGTTGAGAGAGGAGATGAGAAAAATAAGATTTGCAAAGAAATCGTATGAGAATAGAGTGGCAGTCAACATAAAAGGGAACTCAAAAATCATCTATCAGCTCGTAAATGGTAAACAGTAAGAGGTTGAGTCAGTCATATTAGAGACAAAGAGGGTGTTATATTTTTAGAGATTCAGGGTAAGGCTAGAATACTTAATGAGTACTTTATATCGGTGTTTACTGAGGATGAGGTTACTGAAAAATATCAATAAACGTGGAGATTGTGGATGCAATGGATGGGGTGAAAAGTGAAAGGGAGAAGGTATTGGAAAGGTTGGCTATGCTTCGAGTGACTGAGTCACCTGGTGCAGACAGCTTGCATCCCAGGTTCTAAAGGAAGTGGGGATGGAGATAGGAGGAGGGCTTGTCACAGTTTTCCAGTCTTCCCGAGGAATGAGGGGGTACCAGAGGATTGGAGAGTGGTGAATGTTTATCCTTATTCAAGAAAGGGTGCAAGGACAGTCCTTGCGACTATAGGCTACAATTTAACATCGGTGGTGGATTAGGTTTTAGAAACAATAATCAGGGGGAAAAAAATGAACTGGCACTTGGAGAAATTTGAGTTAATTAAGGAGAGGCAGCACGGATTTGTAAAAGGCAGATCCCTGTTTAACTAAACTAATTGAATTTTTTGAAGAAGTAATGGAGAAGGTTGATGAAGAGAATGGAATGGGTGTTCTCCATATGGATTTCAAGAAAGTTCTTGACAAAGTTCCATATAAAAGGCTGGTTAACAAAATGGCTCATGGAACAGGCTCTAGTTAGGCCTCAACCAGAGTATTTATCCAGTTGGATAAAAAATTGGCTTAAGGACAGAAAGCAGTGAGTTGTAGTAGATGGTGGTTTTTCAGGCTGGAGGATGGTAGGCAGTGGTGTTCCCCAGGGGTCAGTGCTGGGATCAGTACTTTTCTCACTATGTATAAATGACTTGGATCTTGGAAAACGGAGTCAAATTTCAAAATTTGCCAATGATACCAAACTTGGAGGAGTGATAAACAGTTGAGATAATACCAATTGTTTGCAACAGGACATAGCTAGGCTAGCTGAATGGGCTGACAAGAGGCAGATAGAATTTAAGAAATGTGAGGTGATGTATTTTGGCAGCAGGGATGGAGAGGAACAATATAGACTTAACATCCTAAAGAGTTTGCAGGAACAGAGGGACCTAGGGGTGCATGTGCATCAATCTTTGAAGGTGGCAGGAAACAATGAGAGAAGGGTTAGCAAAGCAGATGGGATCTTGGGCTTCATAAATAGAGGCATTGAGTACAAAGCAGGGAAGTTATACTGAACCTTTATAAAGCTCTGGTTAGACACCAACCAGAGTATTGTGTCCGATTCTGGTCACCACACCTTAGGAAGGATGTGATGGTCCTTGAGATGGTGCAGAAGAGATTCACCAGAACAGTTCCAGGACATGGGGGATTTTAGTCACCAGGTTAGGGTGGAGAAGCTGGGGTTGTTCTCCTTGGAGATTGAGGGGAGATTTGTTCGAGGTGCACAAGATGATGACAGGTTTGGATAAGGTAGACAAAGAAAAACTGTTCTAATGAACTGATGGTACAAGGAGCAGGGGAGACAGATTTAAGATTTTGGGCAAGAGATTCAGGGTGAATGTGAGGAAGAAATTTTTTACACATCAAGTAATGTGGGGGACTCTTGGGTTGAGTGGGTCTTGTCCCTACCTCTGAGCCAGAAGCTCTGGGTTTAAGTCCCGCTTCAGGCCTTGATGGCCAAGGAAGGTGTGTTCATAACGGGGCCAAACAGGCTGATTATCAGCCTGGGAATCCTTCCAATAGGCTGATGGCAGGTGGTAAGAGTGGGAGTGTTCCCTGGTCAGCCAGAACCTGAAAAAGACAATGACAAAGACTGCAGCACCTTGCTGAGCATAATCATGGACTAAGTCCATGGTCATCAACAACATCTTAAGGCTTGGGACCTGAAGAGACTGCAGAGAGAGGGAGAGTGCAGTAATGACCTGGAACTCACTGCCCCGAGGGTGGTAGGAGTGGAGACCAGCAATGATTTCACAAGGAAACTGGACGGGCACTTGAGGGAAATAAAACTGCAGGATCACAGGGATAGAACGGGGCAAAGGGACTGACTGGATTGCTCCATGGAGGGCCAGCATGAACTCGATAGGCTGAATGGCCTCCTTCTGTGGTGTAAATAAATAATTCTAAGAAAGAATGAGATACAGACTGGAATCTAGGGGTTCAGGATGGTTTAGATATAGAATAACAGATACTGGGGAGTGGATTACAGACTAGAACCTGATGTGAAGGTGTATGTGCATTTACATCTCTGACTATCCTTCCCGGTCACATGGCGGAATGCTCACTTCATCTACTTGAGCCTAAGCCTAGTTCATCAGGGGAGCAGTATTTTTGCCTGAGGTGAGACACATCAATCTGGGAGTGTTACTGTGTGTGTGTTTCACACACAGCCCAGCAGCAGCTGTTGGCAGGCTGGCTGCTTTGGTGAGTTGAGCTGTCTGTTGTCTAACCTGCTGTCTCTGCACATTGCAGTAGCGCTGACTGCAGCTCTGGCATGGCCTGGACAGACCCTGTCAATACCTGACACCTACCCACGGGAGTAAACCTGGGAGGAACAGAGGGAAATGTGAGAGCAGAGAGAGAGGTACATCCCGACTGTAACCTCATCTTCAGTGACACCTGACCTTAGCCCTGGTATCGAGGTAGTCTTCCCACTCTGCCACAACATGTTGAGGAAATGTACTTTTCATTTGAAAAATATTACTGCAGGAATAAATGTATTTTAAATATTCCAGGTTAAATATAGAGTAAATCTTCCTCTACACTGTCCCCATCAAACACTCCAAGGACTGGTACAGCACGGAGTTATATAGAGAGTAAAGCTCCCTCTACACTGTCCCCATCAAACACTCCCAGGACAGGTACAGCACGGGGTTATATACAGAGTAAAGCTCCCTCTACACTGTCCCCATCAAACACTCCCAGGGCAGATACAGCACGGGGTTAGGTACAGAGTAAAGCTCCCTCTACACTGTCCCCATCAAACACTCCCAGGACAGGTACAGCACGGGGTTAGATACAGAGTAAAGCTCTTCCTAAACCCGTGTGGCACTGTATTAGCCACAAGTGGTTATTTAAATCCTGATGTTTTTTAAATGCATCCATGATTAGTAAATAATGATGTAATAGACACAATCATTGGTCATGTGATCTCAATTCTCATTCATTAATTCGATTTGTGCAATTTAAGAAGTCTTGAGGTTGTGAAAGATGCTATAGAAATGCAAGTTGCCTTGTGTAGTTGTTTCTATCGGAGGGAGCTGGAGCCTCATGAGAATTGGATTCCGTTTTATAAGCCCTGACTCCGAAGCCAGCAGACATGGTGGGAAGGGAGGGATATGGGGAGTGGGTGGGAATGGGGTGTTGAGGTCAATCAGCAGCCAGGATTGTATTGAATGGTGGAGCAAATCGAGGGCTGAATGTCTCATCCGGCTCCTATTTATTATGTTCTTATAGAGAGGAGGATCTTTGAGCCCATCAATCTGGGTTAGATTGGAACCCAGCACACAGTCAATATTCCCATATGTTCCTTTGCACTGTCCTTTTTGAGTTTTTGACATGTTCATTGGGGAGAGTTGATGGTGTTAGGAAATAAACACCATTAATCTTCACCTCTATTGAACATCAACATTTAGATACAGGGTAATGGTTGCCAACTCTCCAAGAATGTGCTGAGGCTCCAGGAATTAAAGATTCATTTTACCGGATATTGGTCCAGAACATCATCCAGGGAAAAAAATATCATTGCGACATAAAAAGGAATAGCTTTTATAGAAGAAAAGTTTGAACACTTGGTTTATTACTTATACAAATATTAAAATAGTGTTATGATATGGCAGGTAGTACTAGTTCCACTGACCAAATCCACAACGGAGACTTGGCCACATTATCACAATAGGCTATTTCGATCCCTTCCCCCCACCCCACCCCCACTAGGGCTATCTGTACCTTGCTCATTCTGCTTTCTACCCTTAATGTCACCATTAGCACATTCCTTAGATAATATCACCACCTTCAACACCTCTTTGTTCTTTTGTCTGTGACATCTTTTGGCAATCTCCACCTATCACTGGCCCTCTATCCAGCTCTAGCTGTCCCACCGCCCCCCCTCCTAAACCAGCTTATATATCTACCTCTTTTCTATATATCCTTAGTTCTGCTGAAGAGTCATTCGGACTCGAAACGTTAACTGTGTCCCTCTCCGCAGATGCTGTCAGACCTGCTGAGTTTTTCCAGCTATTTTTGTTTTTGTTTCCAAATTGACAAAGTCATCCAGCAATTTTACCACAAGCGCCCGCTGGACAATGGAATTCTAAAGGCTTTTAACACAAGTTTGGTTACTGGAACAGTAAACTTATGCAAGGCAGCTAAAGGGTTTCTCCCCCAAGTCTGTTTCACACAATCACCTTTCAAAATCTCACATGGCCACACCACACACAGCCTCCCCTCCTTCTTTAAATGTGTTTCTCCCTTTTGATTTGTAAAGCCCGTTCTTTCCACTTCTCTTTAGAAATTACTTTTCCCAGAACATTACAATCTTTCATGTTTTCATTATGGCCAGTACTTTTGGGGAAAAAGCAAAGTAATAACCTTGCCTTATTTATCTTGCCAGTTGTAAACATTTCCCATGTCCCTTTGAAAATTAAACATTTGTCCACTTATCCAAAAATGCAAATTCTGTCAATCTCACCCTAGCTCACCTCATCTCCATTTTGAATGCCTGTTTCACACCTCACTTCTTTGATAATGTAAACCTTGCAGTCTTACTGTCTCTAGTTTAATTAACTTAGCCACACACACAGAACCACACACACACAGACACAGAAGCCTGCTTTAAAATGTCCCACAATAATATTAGGAAAGATATGATAGTTTCTTAACTGTAGGGAAAAAGAACTGACAGTCAATATTTATCCATTCAGGCCTGCTTGCTTTCCGATTGGCTGGTGGGTCAGTGTGATGATGGGCAATGTTGGGAGCCAATGATGGGAGTGTGGGGTAGGTCATGTGATGCCTCCAGGAATATCCAATGAGATTTGGCAACTCCAATTCCAGGTTCGATTGCATCCCTCTCCCTCAGCGTGAGTGATGCCAGCGGCCTGTGGGGAACAGGCCAACCTGATGTTATATTTGGTTTCACCCTGGGACTTTGCTGTTTAGAGAGAGAGCAGGTCTTTCAAGCCGAACTTTTCCAAACTTTGAAGGTTTTGTTTGCCATTGATGGGTGGAAAGGTCTGGAATTGTTGTCAAGAGGCAGTTATTGCTGTTTAACTTTTCAAGCAACTCAGACCCTATCATAAGTCTGGCTGACTAGCTGAAAACATCTTCTCCGAGTGGTTTAATGGACCATTAACTTCCTCAAAAAAGCCATTTTAGTGTCCTCTGCTTAAATATTATCTTTGAACACATCTTAACTTTCACGCTGTGAATGCTTCATTACAAATTTTCCTTTACTTTTAGGTATTTTATTCTGACAATAGTTCAATAAAAGTTGTTTATTTTGTTCTTTCACAGGATGTGGGTGTTGCTGGCTGGGCCAGCACTTATTGCCCATCCATAATTACCCCTTGAGAAGGTGGTGGTGAGCTGCCTTCTTGAACCGCTGCAGCCCATGCGGTGTAGGTACACCCACAGTGCTGTTAGGGAGGGAGTTCCAGGATTTTGACCCAGCGACAGTGAAGGAACGGTGATATATTTCCAAGTCAGGAAGGTGTGTGTCTTGGAGGGGAACTTCCAGGTAGTGGTGTCCCCATCTATCTGCTGCCCTTGTCCTTCTAGATGGTAGTGGTTGTGGGTTTAGAAGGTGCTGTCTATGGACCCTTGGTAAGTTTCTGCAGATGGTACACACACTGCTGCTTCTATGTGTTGATGGTAGAGAAAGTGAATGTTTATGGATGTGGTGCCAATCAAGCAGCTTGCTTTGTCCTGGATGGTGTTGGGCTTCTTGAGTGTTGTGGGAGCTGCACTATCCAGACAAGTGGAGAGTATTCCATCACACTCCTGACTTGAGTCTTGTAGATTTTTTTTTTTGAAAGTTTATATAATTTATTGATTTACTACAAGACCCAATACGCAGAGGTAATCAGTGCAGTAGAAGCCATGAGCAAATTTGTAATTCAGCCCATCTGGACTCAATTTCTTGCAAACACTTGGTCTATTCCTCTAGTCTTCCCTCCAATTGTGAGAGGTGATCTTGCCAATAGGAGACATGTTCCATGTCATCCCAGTCAGCGCCGCAGCATAACTCCAGGCTGCAACACGGAGCGCTAATCCTCCCACAAGGATAACATTTCCACGCCTGTCATGAAAGTCAGGACCAGTTTTGTGGTGAGCTTGTCTTGTTCCAATTTGACGAATGCTCCCACTGGACAGGGAAAGCAGACTCTTGGTCAGAGGCACCATCCCCACCACGTGCCCATTGTAAATGGTGGGCAGGATTTGAGTGTTTACGTTGGAAAGGTGCTGCAATAGAGTTCATGCTTTAAGTTGATAATTAACAGCAACTGTCCCCAATTGGCGAATTATTAGGGCTTCATTACAAGAGTTTAAAAGGTGTCCACACGGAATGTGAGGGGGAACTGGAGGAGTCTGTGTCTTTTCTCTGCGGGATTGGAAATAAATCAGATACAGACTGGCTTCAGGCTCATTCTTTCCTCAGCATACTGATACTGGATTTAGCACTCAGCAGACAGGAGGTGAGCTACTCTCCGCAGGATTCCCAGCCTCTGACCTGCTCTTGTACCTCAGTATTTATATGGCTAGTTCAGTTCAGTTTCTCAGACATGACATAAGAAACAGGAACGGAAATAGGCCATTTGTCCCTTCAAGCCTGCTCTACTATTCAATAAGATCATGGCAGGTCAGGCCATGGTCTTAACTCCATTTTCCTGCCTGTCCCTCATAACCCTTGACTCCCTTGTTGATCAACAATCTGTCTAACTCAGCCTTGAATATATTCAATGACCCAGCCCCCGCTGCTGTCTGGGGAAGAGAACTCTGAAGACTAATGGTCCTCTGAGAGAAGAAATTCCTCCTCATCTCTGTCTTAAATGGGAGACCCCTTATTTTTAAACTGTGCCCCTGGTTCTAGATTCCTCCACAAGGTGAAACATCCCCTCAGCACCCACCTTGTCCGGCCCCCTCAGAATCTTACATCTTTCAATAAGATCCCATCTCATTTTTCTAAACTTCAAAACAAACCTGCTCAACCTTCCCTCATTAACCCCTTTATTCCAGGAATCAACCTAATGAATCGTCTCTGAACTGCTTCCAATGTAAGTACATCCTTTAAGTAAGGAGACCAAAGCTGTACACGGTACTCCAGTTGCAGTCTTACCAATGCCCTGTAAAGTTGCAGCCAGACCTCCCTAGTTTTATAATCCATTCCCTTTGCAATAAAGGCCAACATTCCATCTGCCTTCCTAATCACTTGCTGTACCTGCATGTTAACTTTTTGTGATTTGTACAAGGACACTCAGATCCCTGTGTGTGTCAGCATTCTGCACTCTATTATTTAAATCACAACGTGCTTTTCTAGTCACTGGTGATCCCCAGGATGGTATGGGATTCAGCCATGTAATATTACTGGTTAAATTCTCTCTTGTTGGAGATGGTTATTGCCTGGCACTAGTGTAGCATGAATGTTACTTCAGAATGTGTCTGGGCTTTGGTGAATATGGACACAGAGTGCTTGGAAGGTGCTGTCTGTGGAGCCTTGGTAAGTTTCTGCAGATGGTACACACACTGCTGCTTGTGAATTATACTGAACATTATGCATTCATCAGTGAACATCCCCATTCTGACCTGATGATGGAGGGAGGGTCATTAAGTATTGATGGGCTGTGGAAGAAGTTCAAATGGGTGGGTAGAATCAGTGACAGGGCGGAGTGTAGATGGGCTATGGGAGGAATGGGCTGGATTCCGGCTTCTCAAACTATTTTGTTTTGTGTTACAATATTCCAGATTAAAGGTTCAAATTCAGCTAAACTGGACACAGAGTTAAGGGTAATAGAGAATTTTAAATAATGGATAAACTTCATTGAATGAGCAAAATTGGAGAACTCGCTCACGCTTTGAGGAATGTGACTGTTGGAATGAACGAGGAATCGGGGATGTCCATTCTGTACGTCTGCTGAAAAGCACAACAGAAATACAGCTGGGTTAGGCCAGAGCCCCTCCACACAAGATTGGAATTCTCCAGGTTGTCGACAGCACTTTCCAGAAACCTTACTCGCTGATGCAAGGAGCAGCGTAATTGTGAAGTATAAACACTGCAGCAACACAACATGCTTCGCAGTGAGAAACCAACTCCAAGAGCTCAATGAGCAGAATGTCATCGAGGCAAGAGGACAAGGCCATTACCAACAAACATTGGGCATCAAAGTCTGCAGGTGGTTTGGCAAGAAACAAGGAGGAGGAGGGTGGGAGATCTTGGGCAAGAGCATCTTGGGATTTGAGTAAGAAGAACAATTAATTTAGTTTCATTCTAAGGGACCTGAAAGGCTTGTGTAGGATGGGATATTTGGAGATAAGGGAGAAGGAGAGAGGAACGTCAGAGGACCAATGACTCTAGCAGGAGTGGGAAAGTGGAGAGCACAAGACACACCAAAGAAAGGCTGTGTGTGAGAGGCTAAAGGTCAGAGGTCTTATGTCAAAATCTGCCTCCTATTTGACACTAGTAGACACAAGTAAGCTTTGAGTGCACAGAGGTGAGGCAGAAGATGCCACAATCAGCAATGGCTGAAGGAATAGTGTTGGTACTAAGACTTAACCTGGGAGTGGGGTTGGCAGGGTTAGGATGGTACAGTCGCAGGTACTTGGGTCACATGGGACTTGATGCCTTTCCTTGGTCTTTTGGTTTTGTTTTTACAAAAGCTTCATTCTGTGAAGATGATCGCAAGACTCAACAGGAGGACCATGCCAATTCCTAGCTGAACATAGTCTGGGTCACACTGACCTGAAGCACTCTGGTTGATTATAGCCAGTGTACTTGGATGACAGTTTCTATAGATCAGCGAATGATTCCCCCTTCCGTGAAGCCAAGGATTTGTGATGCTGTTCTTGTTTGGGAGTCAGATTGTGAATTCAGGGTCGTCACCTCCACCCACAGTTCCAGTAGAGTGGAGATCTGATGCAGAGCTCTCCGATGGGACTCACAAGAGACATTTCTGTTTAAGGAAAGGTGCAAATAACAAACCATCCACGTCCACAGATACTCCATGGAGATCCCCCATGAGCAACTACTAGAATACCCTCCCAAAATAACTCAACAATTCACAAACTAGGACCAGGAGACTCCACCTTATCCCACCTGGTGATAATTCAGCCCACCCCATTTACTATATTGCCCACACCCAACCCCACCAGACCAACCTGACTTCCAACAGTTCCTATTGGATCTGGGGAAGAAACATTCACTGCCCTGGAAATTTTCAAGCCTGGAATCCAATCGCTTGGTTAACAGAACAGTTTTCATCCACTCAGGATCTCTCACACTGCTCATCGGTAAAACACATGGGCTCTTCAATTAGATTCCAGTCTGTAACTCGCCACCGCCACCGCCCCCCCCACCCACCCCCACAAGGTATCTGTTATTGTTTTATATTTATTCATTCATAGGATGGGGGCTTCACTGGCTAGGCCAGCATTTATTGCCCATCCCTAATTGCCCTTGAGAAGGTGGTGGTGAGCTGCCTTCTTGAGCCGCTGCAGTCCATGTGGTGTAGGTACACACACAGTGCTGTTAGGGAGGGAGTTCCAGGATTTTGACCCAGCGACAGTGAAGGAACGGCCGATATATTTCCAAGTCGGGATGGTGAGTGACTTGGAGGGGAACTTCCAGGTGGTGATGTTCCCATGTATCTGCTGCCCTCGTCCTTCTAGATGGTGGTGGTTGTAGCTTTGTAAGGTCCTATCGAAGGAGACTTGGTGAGTTGCTGCAGTGCATCTTCCTGCAGTTCCACACTGCTGCTGCTGTGTGTGAGTGTTGGAGGGAGTGAATGTTTAGGATGGGTGTCAATTAGGCATGCTGCTTTGTCCTGGATGGTGTCAACTTCTTGACTGTTGTTGGAGACAATGGTGTAATGGTATTGTCGCTGGACTAGTGACCCAGAGACCCAGGGTGATGCTCCGGGGACCCGGGTTTGAATCCCACCATGGCAGATGGTGGAATTTGAATTGAATGAAAATATTTTGGAATTTAAAGTTTAATGATGACCATGGAACCAATGCCGATTATTGTAAAAGTCCATCTGGTTTAGGGAAGGAAATCTGTCATTCTTACCTGGTCTACACATGACTCCAGATCCACAGCAATGTGGTTGACTCTGACATAACCTAGCAAGTCACTCAGCGGTAACTAACTGCTACAAAGTCACAAAAATGAATGGAACTGGACGGACCACCCAGCATTGAACTAGGCACCAGAAATGACAACAGCAATGTCAGCCCTGTTAACCCTGCAAAGTCCCCTTGACTAATACCTGGGGGCCAAAACTGGGAGAGCTGTCTCTCAGTCATCCTCACGGAATCATACCTTACAAACAATGTCCCAGGCTCCATCATCACCATCCCTGGGTATGTCCTGTCCCACCAGCAGGACAGACCCAGCAGCACAGTGATTATACAGTCAGGAGGGAGTTATCCTGAGAGTCCTCAACATCGACTCCAGACTCCTGGAATTCTGTCTACACCTGAGGTTTGTGGATCCCCCCATTGCTGAATACATTCAGAACTGAGATTTTTAGCAAATCAGGGGTTAGGGGGGTGGGCAGGAAAGTGGAGCTGAGGTAGAAGACCAGCCATGATCGTATTGAATGGTGAATGCTTGAGGGGCTGAATGGTCTGTACCTCCTGTTTCTCTCATTCCTTTCCCTGTCATGTGTTTAACCAGCTTTGCTTTCAATGCATCGATGTTATTTGCCCCAGCTACTCTCGATGGGGAGAGTTGCACACTCTCACCACTCAACTCTTTATTTTAATTAGGACAGTATATAAAGAGATTACACATAGGGTTACTGGGCAAGGTTGTTAATTCCTTACTGAAGTGGGGTGGCCCGAGTTGTACTATTAGTGATAGGGTTGATCTGCAGACACTTCTTTGGTGGAAACTTAAAGTTTATTTACAATATACTCAGCAGCAACTACAGGTGTGTTTTCAACCCCAATTCTATCTCTACACTGACTGCTGAGGTAGCCCATGGTACTCTCCTTCTGGTTACTACAAATCATGTGATCTCTCCGAACAATTATTATTCTTAAAAGTACATTGCACACTAAATAAAACCATAATTACTACATTCCTCCCCCTTTAACTCAGCTATACATATTATATTTACAAACACATTTTTCAAGACAGCATAATATTTACACTGGGTAAGGAATTTACAGGTTCAGTCTTTCCGGTGGTTTCCTGGTACCTGTGGAATGTCACAGCTCCACAACTTCAGATGCTTTGTCAGGAACCCCCTTTTCCAGAGTTGCCTGAACATCAGGTGCTTCGATGGGAATGTGCAGTTCTGTCTCCTCAACTCTTACAGGAACATCAGACATGTCAATCCTGGGTTGAGTTACCTCAACAGGAAACACAGACCCAGTCATGATCACTGGTCGAACCAAATCTTGGGGATTTGTCTCTCTCTTCCTTAAATGGTCCACAAGTTTACAGATGATCTGGCCTTCCACCTCCACATGGTAAGATAGAGGTCCAGTCAACGCACTTATTTCATCTGGTAACCACTTTGGTCCATCCCCGAACCTTTCATGTATACCGGCTCTCTCATGATAAATTCCCTCTCGCGACTATGCCAGTCATGTCTGGTTTTCTGGCTTCCCTGACTCCTTTCTACCTTCCCCTGTAAATTCAGCATTATGAAGCTCAATCTCATCCTGAGTCAGCATTTCAACAATAACTCAGCAGGTATGACCCCTGTTGTTGTGTGAGGGGTGGTCCTGTAATGGAAAAGAAAGCATGCTAGCTTGGTTGTCAAGGTATCACCAGTTAGCTTTCTCATGCCTGCCTTGAAGGTTTGAACCACCCTTTCGGCCAGTCCTTTTGAGAAAGAGTGGTACGGAGAAGCTTTTACATGAGTGATACCGTTGAGGCTGATTAACCATTGAAACTTGACAGCAAAACAAGTTGCTGTGGAACTGGGACGTGCTCATCATTTTCTTGTAAAGGCAAATGTCTAAGGACAGCGGTGTTTGCAATTTGATTGCCGGGCCTGTGTATGAAAGTGTGTTTGTATGCTGCCAGGATTAAAGTCCATCGTTGTATTCTTGCTGAGGTGATGGGTGGTATAACCTTGTCCTCACCAAACAATCCTAGCAATGGTTTGCGGTCTGAAACGACTGTAAAATGGTGGCCATATACGTACTGGTGAAACTTCTTGACACCAAAGATGATGGACAGGCCTTCCTTTTCTAACTGAGTGCACCTTTTCCGCTATGGTGAGCATTCTAGATACAAAACCTATTAGCTGTTGCCTGTTGTTGTCCATCTGATGAGAGAGCTCTGCTCCCACTCCATAGGGAGATGCGTCACATGCCAACACCAATTTTTTTTGTCTGGCCATAATGCATGAATAGATTGGACGAGTGCAACAATTGTTCCACCTTTATGAAAGCTTCTCTCTGGGGCACCTCCCAAGACCAACATTGGTTCTTTTTGAGTAGAGAATGCAGGGAGGCCAGCACTGTAGACAAATTGGGTAAGAACTGCCCGTAATAGTTGATCATTCCCAGGAATGATTTGAGCTCTGAGGCGTTCTTTGGCACAGGTGCCTCTCTTATGGCTGCCACTTCCTTCTCAACCGAGTGGAGACCCTGTGAATCTACCCAGTGACACAAATGGATTACCTCCCTCGCTTGGAACCTGCTCTCCAGCCTGCAAGAAACGATTTAAGACTACTTCTAAGTTTGCCAAATGCTCTTTTTCAGTGAATCCTGTAACCATACATCGTCTAAATAGACTACTTCCTGGGGCAGTCCCTGCAGCAAGATTTCCATTGTTCTCTGAAAGATGGCACAAGCAGAGGAGACACCGAGAGACAATCGTGTACATTGGTACAACCCTTTGTGGGTATTAATTGTGGCAAATTCCCGGGAGGCATTATCCAGCTCTGGTTGTTGATAAGCATGACTCGTGTCAGGCTTTGTGTGTTGTCCCTCCTGCCAGTTTGACATACAGGTCTTGGATTTTTGGAATGGGGTGTCTGTCCAGCTAGCTATTTTATTAGCCGCCAGTTGTAGCCTCCACAAATTCAGATGCTTTGGTCAGGTAAGGACAGTGACTACGGGTGCCGCCCATTCTGAGAATTAAACAGGTTGTATAACGCCCAGTTTCTCTAGTCTGTTCAGCTCAGCATTGACTTTTTCTTGCAGGGTGTGTAGCACCGGTTTCACCTTCATGAAGCGAGGGGTTGCTTCCGGATCCACATGAATCTTGTCCTGCAGGCCCTGGATTTTCCCCAGTTGGTCCTGAAAGACGGAGGCTTTGGTCACCCACTTGCTCTCAACTGGAAAATTTCAGCTCATTCTAACTTAAGCTCCTTTAACCAATTTCACCCCAGGAGGTTTGGCCCTTCACCTGCTGCCACCATCAAGGGTAGCTTTGTCGATTGGCTTCCATAATGGACAGTGACTCTGCTTATACCTTTTACTTGAATGTCTTCACCCGTAAATGTTTTGAGTTTGGTGGCTGTCTCTTCTAAACTTAATTGATGTTCACCATTATTCAAATGTCTGAAGGCATGTTACCCAATTACTGTAATGGAAGCTCCTGTGTCCACTTCCATTCTAACAGGTTTGCCATTTACTTTCACTGTGACAAATATTGGTTCTGTCTTTGCAACTTTCAGATTAGACAACGAGTAAATGTCTGAATTTGTTGTTTTAGGCTCCTCTATGTTGTAGATTCCATTGGGCTTCTTCTTTTGTTTACAAGCCTGCCTGAATCTTTGTTTGCACTGCCTCATTATGTGTCTATTTCTGTGACAATAGTAGAATTCCGTTTTTTTAAACTGCCAATCGCTAAAAGACTGACTGACTCCACCTCAATTAAAAATATTCTTCAATCTCGCTGCTAAGTTATTTTCTTTATTCTTTGGCTAGTGGGGGCTGTTTCCCAATTCTCGCAGAGTCTCACTTTCTCGTGTCTCTTTCGGCTGAGGTTTCTCACCCGATGTGGAGGGTGGCTCCATTCTACGCCCCCTGTATTACTTTTAAATCTCTTAAAGTGCTTCCCATGTCCAGCGCTATCTCTAGCACCTCCTTGAAATCCAGATTCACTTTGGACAATAATCTTTTCTGAATAGTGTCCACTTCAGCACCACGCGCTAGACAATCTCTGAACATGTGGTTCAGAGTTGTATTGAACTCACAATGTTCCGTTAGCTGCTCCAGATTTGCCAGGCAGCATGAAATTATCTCACTCGGGGCTGTCGTTCGCAATTAAACCTGAACCCCTGCATCGTGGGCTTGGGTTGAAAGTGACCCCTTCACGAGGGCCACCAATTCATCGAAATTCTTCAAATCTGGGGCACTGGAGGCTGTCAAACTTCTAATCAAACCATAGGTTTTGCTCTCACAAGTACTCAAGAGGATCGCTCGCCTCTTCTCTTTCCCCATAATCTCGTTTGCCTGAGAAAAGAACATGAGGCGTTCTATGTATTGAGACCAATCGGCTGTGGCTGATTCAGAAGGATCAATTCTCCCAAACTGTGGCATTTTGGGGAGGGATAACTTATTCAACTCTAATGGAGCTTGCTACTTGCAATCACTGGGCAAGGTACAGTGCTGATTTCTCTTTAACTTGATTTCTTTTGTTCAACCCTATTTTCTTCTTGTCACCAGTTTGTTGTCGGGTGGCCGAGTTGTGCTATTAATGATTGGGTTGATCTGCAGCCACTTCTTGGATGGAAACTTAAAGTTTATTTACAATATACTCAGGTGTGCTTTCAACTCCAACTCTAACTCTACACGGACTGCTGAGGTAGCCTGCACTACTCTCCTATGGTTACTACAGACCGTGTGATCTCTCCTAACAAGTGTTATTCTTAAAGGTATATCACAGACTAAAACAATAATTAATACAATTACTGAGAGTGTTGTCTTAATAATACTTCAGTACATGCAATGCCATATCTTTCTCCACCTGTAAAACCAGAAGTGCACACTGAAATCCTGGCATAATCTTGTCAATGTCCTGTATAATTATAGCAAGACTTCTTCATTCTTACACTCTAACCCCTTTTTAATTGAGACTAACATACCATTTGCTTTCCTAATTGATTGCTGTATCTGATGTTAACTGTAATTCATGCACAAGGACATCCAGAATACTAACATTTCCCAGACTCACTAATAAAGAAATATTCCGCTTTTCTATTTTCTCTTCCAAAGTAGATAACTGTATACATCTTGACATATTCTACCTGATATGTTCTTGCCCACTCTCACAACCTGTCTCTGTCCCTCCGCAGCCTCTTTGGATCCTCCTCACAGCTTACTTTCCCGCCTAACTTTGCATCATTGGCAAATTTGGGTACGTTACACTCAGTCCCCTCATTCCATCATTAATAGTTGAGATTCTAACACTGATTATTGCAATGACACTGCACCAGTTACAGCCTGACAACCAAAACGACCTCTTTATTCCTACTCTCTGCTCCCTGTGTGTTAACTAATTCTCAGCTCGTGCTAATACATTACCCCCAATCCCACAAACCCCAATTTTATGATTTTCCGTAGTGGCCAGTCTCCCTGTGTGCATCTCACTTCCCAACTCTGTGACCTCCCAGAGCCTTCCAGCTCTTTGTGCTGAACTAAATCGATCCTCTTGAGCAGTGCCAACTTTCCTTGCTTCATCACTGGTGGCTGTGCCTTCAGATGCCTGGCTCTAAATTCTGGAATTCCCTCCCTTAACCTCTCATCCTCCTCCTCCTCCTCCTCTCTCTCTCTTTCTCTCAGATGCTCATAAACCTTCGTCTTTGAACAAGCTGTCATAGTATGTGGCTCGCTACCAAATTTTGTTTGATAACCGCTCCTGTGAAGTGCCTTAGGATGTTTTACTGTTAAGTGTGCTATGCAAATAAAAGTTGTTGTTATTGTAAATGGTGTTTTGGCTGGGACGGGATTGGTCCCTGGCAGTAGTTGCTGGACAATGGCCAAGTGCATAATTCAATTCCACCCCCTGCTCGTAGCCCAGGCTTGCTGCAGCCAAATGCGATGACCCTTCCCCAACCTGACCCCTCACCCCACTCCAGGCTGAAACCTGTTCTCTCAGTGCCCTGCCGGAAGTGAGTTTGGTTCCTTCTCTTTAATTGGTTGTCAACCTTTCCTTCATTTATCCTATTTTTCACGAAGTTGAGTTTATGCCAAGACCTGTGCTTATCTTGACTCCACTGTGTCCAAAGGACAGATGACCATTCTGCACTTCAAAAAAAAACATCAGGAAGGTAAACAAGGCAGGAAATTAGTTAATTGACGTCAATCAAAAGACAGGCCCAAGCTAGACTTGACAGGAATTAGAAGTCCGGTAAGTGTAATGTTAAAGCTGTGATTTACTCTGGGTGTTTTTTGTACTACAACAGAGGGTTGAGTCTGGGAAGGTTTTCAGTGATGACAGGCTCAGTTTCAGTTTTTGTTTCATACAGTTGATTTTTTTTAGAGCACTGACCATGGAGGAGGGTGCTGAGAGCATACTCACTGAAGTGTATCAGATGACCCTGACTGGCTCAGCCTCAAAGGAAAGTAAAGAAAGAACTTGCATTTGTGTAGCACCTTTTCACCATTTTGGGAAGGCCCAAAGGGCTTCACAGCCAATGGGCCGCTGTTGCAATATCAGAAACATTGATGTCAATTTGCACACAGCAAGATCCCACAAGTAACTAGAGATAACTGACGACATAACCTCTGTCGTTGAGGGATAAGTATTGGCCAGGGCGTTGGAAAGCAGCTGCGAGACAGGGAATCCCAAATTGTAAAGTGGGGTGCAGGGGACCTAGAAGACAGTTTTTGATTTGAAACAGACTTTTAACCCTGGTTGGACATGTAACTTGTGTTGTTCCCTTGAGTTTCAGCTGTTAGATCAAAAGAGGCAATGCATCCTGTAATATCTGTACTTCAGGGTTCAATGGTATCAATTAATAGTGCAGTATTTTATTATATAACAACAATAATGTGTGTTATATAGCCCCTTTTTAACATACTAAAGTATCCCAAGCTGCCTCACAGGAGCATTATCAAACAACATTTGACACTGAGCCACAGAAGATATTAGGGCGAGTGACAAAAAGCTAGGTCCAAAAATGTAGATTTTGAGGAGGGCAGAGAGGTAGAGAGGAGGGGAGGTTTGTGAAGGGAATTCGAGAGCTCGGGGACGAGGAGGTTGATGGCACAGCCACCAACGGTGGAGAAGTTAAAACCGTGGATGCTCAAGAGGCTGAAATCAGAGGAGTGCAGAGATCTCGGAGGGTTGTGAGGTTTGAGGAGATTAGAGAGATAGGGAGGGGGCGAGGCCATGGAGGGATGTGAATGGTCAGAATTTTAAAATCGAGGCTTTGTCAGGCCAGGAGCAAGTGTAGGTCAGTGAGCACAGGGGTTGATGTGTGAATGGGATTTGGGCTGAGCTAAGGTAAGGAGCAGAGTTCCGGATGAGCTCAGGCCTATGGAGAATGGAAGATGACAGACCAGCCAGGGAAGGTCTGATTGAACGTGGAGCAGGTTTGAAGGGTTGAATGGCCTCAAGCTGTCTCTATCACATTCAGCTGCGCTGAAGGAAAGCGCTTTGTCACTACCTTTAAAGTCTTGATTGTGATTCGAACTGTGTCATGTGAAGGCAGAGGGATAGAAATTCACTGAGGGAGAAACAGACTGAGACTAAGAGAGAGAGAGACAGACAGTGTGATTGAGAAACAGAGATAAAAACAAAAAAACTGCGGATGCTGGAAATCCAAAACAAAAACAGAATTACCTGGAAAAACTCAGCAGGTCTGGCAGCATCAGCGGAGAAGAAAAGAGTTGACGTTTCGAGTCCTCATGACCCTTCAACAGAATTGAAGGGTCATGAGGACTCGAAACGTCAACTCTTTTCTTCTCCGCTGATGCTGCCAGACCTGCTGAGTTTTTCCAGGTCATTCTGTTTTTGATTGAGAAACAGAATGTCTGACAGACAGCGAAGGAAATGGAGAGCGGCTTGTGAGCTGAAATCGAGCTGTGAAATATCAAAAATGATTACATTCAGATAATTGTATAAAATTCCTCATCTGCTGTTTAAGGAAGTCAGTAAACTTTGAAGTAAATTAATTAGCACCTTTTAATTTAACAGATAAGAAACTTCATAAAAATACATAATGTGCCCACTCCTAACATTCAGTTTTCAACCTGAGGGTGCCTGATGTAGGGGCTATGAGAGACTGAGTGTTGGGTTTAACAGTCTCCTGACTCTGGGCCTTCATTACAAGGTTAGATAATGTACATTTGAATCATGATATTGGGCACATTTATTGAGCACACACACTGATTCCTAAGCTCACTGGAGTTTATTGCTCAACATTCTCACTTAGTTGAAGGGTCAGTCACAAGGGGACACAACTTCAAGGTGAGGGGGCAGGAGGTTTAGGGGGGATGTGAGGAAAAACTTTTTTCTCCAGAGGGTGGTGAGGGTCTGGAATGCGCTGCCTGGGAGGGTGGTGGAGGCGGGTTGCCTCATATCCTTTAAAAAGTACCTGGATGAGCACTTGGCATGTCATAACATTCAAGGCTATGGGCCAAGTGCTGGTAAATGGGATTAGGTAGATAGGTCAGGTGTTTCTCACGTGTCAGTGTAGATTCGATGGGCCGAAGGGCCTCTTCTGTACTGTGTGATTCTGTCCAGCTCTCAGGAAGGACTGTGTGCTCTGCACAGACTATGGAACCGGAACCCAGAATGTTAACAGGCGCCATGAGAATAATTCACCCCTTGCAAAACACACAGCTCTAACCATGAGAACCCCTGCTGGAGGGTCAGACAATTAGAATCGGGCTCATTCACTCAGCCACTGGGGCTAATACAATTAGTTCTTCCTACACAGCCGAATGCGATAGGGAGAGGTTGAAGCCATTTAACCCCTCAAACCTGCTCCACCATTCAATGTATTTAACAAAGCATTCTGGATCCTGGGCTTCACAAATAGTGACAAAGAGTACGAAAGCCGGGACATTATAGCAAACCTGAATTAAACACTAGTTCAGCCCCAGCTGGAGTATTGTGTCCAATCCTGGCCACTGCACTTTAGGAAGGTGGGGGTGAAGGCTTTCGAGTAGAATGGTTCCAGGAATGAGAGGTTATGGGTAGGTGGATAGGGCCCGGGGAAATCGGGATTGTTCTCAGGGAAGAGAAGACCAGGAAGGGATATATTAGAGGTTGAAAATCACGAAGGATTTAGAGTGAATAAAGGGAAGTTGTTTCCATCGCTGAAGGATTGAGAGCTGGAGGATGCAGATTTAAAATGATTGACAAAAGAGCCAGAGGTTTAAGAATTTTTTTTAACTCATTCACGGGACGTGGGTGTTGCTGGCTGGGCGAGCGTTCATTGCCCATCCCGAGTTGCCCTTGAGAAGGTGGTGGTGAGCTGCCTTCTTGAATCCCTACATGAAGAAAACTTTTCTGATGCAGCGAGCGGTTAGAATCTGGAATGCGTTGTCTGAGAGCGTTGTGGAGGCAGATTCACTCGTGGCTTTCAAAAGGGAATTGGATAAATACTTGAAGTGAGATTTACTGAAATATGAAGGAAAAGCAGGGGGTGGGACTAACTGCATCGCTCTTCAAAAGAGCTTGCAGAGATTTGATGGGCCAAAAGGCCTCTCTCTTTGCTTTGCTATTGGACGACTCGATGACTCTATCTGGTCTGTACTTAAACTGCATTTACCCATCTTAACTCCCTTGATCACCTTCCCCTATAAAAAAAACTGTAACAAATGGATTTCAGTGTAAGCAAAAGTGATGTCATCCACTTTGGACCTAAAGAGGCTAGAAGAGGATATTTTCTAACCAATGTGAAGCTAGAAACAGTGGAGGTCCAAAGAGACTTGGGGGTTCAGGTACACAGATCATTAAAATGTCATGAACAGGTACA
This sequence comes from Carcharodon carcharias, assembly GCF_017639515.1. NCBI lineage: Eukaryota > Metazoa > Chordata > Chondrichthyes > Lamniformes > Lamnidae > Carcharodon > Carcharodon carcharias. The sequence goes on from NC_054486.1 coordinate 111,085,119, forward strand.
GAAAATAATCAAAAAGGCAAATGAAATGCTGGCCTTTCTACCCGGAGGACTAGAATACAAAGGGGTGGAAATAATGCCTCAGTTATACAAAGACCTGTTTAGACCACACCTGGAGTTCCTGTGAGCAGGCTCTGGGTACGACACCATAGCCTTGGAGGGAGTGGAGCATAGCTTACATAAACTAGGGCAGTGTCTCTGCAATTTAGAAAGTTAAGGGGAGATTCCATTGAAGATTTGAAGACATAAAAAGAACAGATAGAGGTTGATAGAGAGAAACTATTTCCACTGTTTGGAGAGTCTGGCACTAGGGGACAGATTCTAAAAGTTAGAGCCAGACATTTTGGGAGTGCAATTTAGATACTTCTTCACAAAAAGGGTGGGAGAAGTTTGGAATTCTCTTCCACAAAAGGCAATCAATGCTAGATGCTAATAAGGGATCTCCCTTTTAAGACAGAGGAGAGGAGAATTTTTTTTTCTCTCAGTGGAATTCTCTTCCCCAGGGAGCAGTGGAGGCTGGATCATTGAGTTAGACAGATTTTGGATCGACAAGCGAGTCAAGGGTTATGGGGACCAGGCAGGAAAGTAGAGTTGAGACCACAACCAGATCAGCCTTGATCTTATTGAATGTTGAAGCAGGCTTGAGGGGCCAACTGGCCTACTCCTGCTACTAAATCCTATGTTCACATGCTCCTAGATCGATTGTAAATCCGAGATTGATAGATTTTTATTATCCAAAGATATTAAGGGATCTGGGGTAAAGGTGGGTATGTTTCTATTATTCATTTATGGGACGTGAGTGTCACTGGCTAGGCCAGCATTTATTGGGGTTCAGCCTTGGTTTCACTGAACAGCAGCAGGAGTGCTGAACAGCCTCCACCTGTTCCTCCCGAATCCCTCAACCACACCTACCCACCTTCTCCCCAAAATGCTTCACAGGTATTGGAGCACTTTTGGAATATAGACACTGTTGTAATTTTGGGAGCGTTGGCATCAGAGAAGAAGCTGCTTCAAGCAGCAATGTCCAATGACCAGGTTATCCACAGATGTTGCTGAGACTTTCCAGCATTTTCTGTTTTTGTTTCGGATTTCCAGCATCTGCAGTATTTTGCTTTTGTACTAGGTTTTGATGTTGGTTGAGGGGTGAATATTGATCAGGACACCAGGGATAATTCTCCTCTTCTTCTTCAGTATAGTGCCATGGAATCTTTAATGTCCAACTGAGAGAGCACATGGGGATCTCTGTTTATGTCTGATCTGAAAGATAGCACCTCGGACAGTACAGCACTCCCTCAGTACTGCGCTGGGAGTGTCAGCCTGGATTATGTGCTCATGTCTCTGGACATGGGTGTTAACCTATGACCTGTTGTTTCAGTAATCAGATTGCCTCCCCCACCCTGACCACCTGACCCCCCCCACCCTGAGTCATGGGTGACAGAGCAGTAGAGATTGTGAGTTTGCTTTAAAATCAGGGCAGGATGATGGGCAGGTCTGGTTGGGGTCCAGATTAACTTCATCTCTAAACCAGGAGTGAATCATTTACCCGGTGTTGTATGAAAAGCTGTGCCACTAGGTTCAAGCTGATAAGTGGATGTGCTTGACCACGTTGTGTTGCCACCTTTGAACCTTGATCACTCGGCAGTGTTGAAGTCTGTCTGTCTGTCTGTCTGTCTGTCTGTCTGTCTACGCTGTCTGCCCACTGCTTGGGCGAAATCCTCTCGTCCGCTCCACTCGCTTTGGTCAGGCAGGTGAGTGGGGTCGAGCGCAGACTGCAGTCAAAGGGGGCAAGGTTGGAAAGGTGCCTGTCCGCTTCGCACCGGACTGAGTCCAGGCTGACCTGCGCACACTGTGCCAGCATCTCCCTGACCTCCAGCTCTCGTTGTTTCCTGTGGGGTGGAGGGAGCAGCTGGCCTGGAGGTTGAGCTATCCCAGGGACCGTGGAACTCCTGCAAGGTCTGTATGCAAGCTCCGGTTTTAATGCTGGGCTTTCTGGAATGTTTTACATGCTAGGATAACACAATTTCCATAAGACTCAATTATTCCTCTCCCTCTCTCTGTAACACATCCAATAATGCTGTCATATATAAACAATCTCACGATTAGACTCTGCACCCTTACTATAACGCTGTTAGCTAACATTCACACTCTATTACATAACTCACCCTCAATATAGGACTCACAGTTATAAGACTCTCTCTCTCTCTCTCTCTCTCTCTCTTTCTCTCTTACACTCTCTACCCTCAGAATAAGGCTCTCAGTGATAACGTACGCTCTGTTGTGAGGCCGTTAAACTTTGGCCCCTGACCTCTCTTAGGGAGCTGTTTCTCCTCACTGACATTCACTGTAGGGCAGGGTTTTTGGGCAGTGGTGGGATGAGGGTGGATAATACAGAGGAGAATAGAAGGAAGATGGATTTGGGATTAATGTGGTGGGAATGTGATTGGGTTTGACGTTTCTGGTTTGTTTGGTTAATCGGTGCTGAGTGTTCGCTTATAAAGAATTGAAACTACTGCAACCACTAGTCTCCAATCTCCTCTCTTTTTGCTGTGCAGAGTGGTCCAAAGTTCAGAGTGAAGTGCAGCTCTAGGCTTGTAAACACTGGGAGAGAAAGTGAAGCGAGTGGAGAAATCGTGATAAAGTGATGCCAAGCTTGTTGTTTAAATGGATTATCTGTGGCTCAGTGGGTAGCACACTTACCTCTGAATCAGACAGGTCATGAGTTCAAGTCCTACTCCAGAGACCTAGGCGGACACTCTCAGTGCGGCACTGAGGGAGTCCTGCACTGTTGGAAGTGCCGTCTTTCAGATGAGATGTTAAACCGAGTCCTGTTCTGCCCCTTCAGGTAGATGTAAAAAAAATCCTGTGGCCACTATTTGTATAAGTTCTGCAGAGTATCCTGGCCAATATCTATCACTCAATCAACATCACTAAAAATATGAACTGGCCTTTTATTGTACCAATGTGGGATCTTGCTGTGTGCAAATTAGCTGCTGTGTTTCCTACATTACAATGGTGACTGCATTTCATTGATTTGGGATGTCCTGAGGTGCAATGATGCTTCAGAAATGCAAATCTTTCCTGAGGAAGAGTCATATCAGACTTGAAACGTTAACTCTGTTTCTCTCTCCACAGATGCTGCCAGGCCGGCTGAGTTTTTCCAGTATTTTCCGTTGTTATTTCAGCATCCACTGTATTTTGCTTTTATGCAAATCTTTTTGTCCCTTGTGGAATGTGGGAGAGAGGAGGTCTTGGGAAGAATGGTCCAAAGAGCCTCAGTTACAGGAGAGGGTGAGCTGGGGTGGGGTAGGGAGGGGATGGAGAGCATGAGGAAGAGGGTAAGATGGCTTTCAGGAGGGGATAGAAGAGAATTGTACAAAAGCTCCATTGGGACCATCAGATGAAGCCTCCTTGAGGTAACACTTGCCAGTACTGGATGAGCAGAAATTTCCTCCTATTAGATATCAGGAAGACTGATGTCATCTTTTTCAGTACGGCTGCAAACTCCACTCCCTCGCTACCCACTTCATCCCTCATTAGGCCAGTCTGTTAGCAACCTTGGTGTCACATTTGACCCCAAGATGAGCTCCTGACCTCATCTGTGCCACCTCCTAAGATTGCCCGTTTCCACCGATGAACTGTCTCAGGTCGTCTGCTGGAACTCTCATTACCACCTTTGTTACCTCTGGTATTGACTATTCCAGCGCTCTCTTGGCTGATCTCCCACATTCTACCCTCTGGAATTTGAGGTTGCCCAAAACTCTGCTGTGCCTGCCTTAATAACTTGCAGCAAGGCCCATTCCTCTATCACCGCTTTTCTCACTCATTCACTTGCAAAGCAACATAATGATTTTGAAACTTTCATCCCCATAGAATCACAGAATTGTTACAGTGCAGGAGGAGGTCATTGGACCATCGTGTCTGCACTGGCTCTCAGAATGAGCAGCTCACCTAATGCCATTTCCTTACCTTCTCCCCATAACCCTGTGCATTTTTCCTTCCTTGTTTTCAAATCTCTGCATGGCCTCATCCCTCCCTATCGCTAATCTCCTCGAGCCCCACAATGCTCTGAGATATCTGCACTCCTCTAATTCTGGCCCCCTTAACAGTCTCAATTTTAATCCTTCCACCAGTGTTGGCCAGGCCTTCACTTGCCTCGGCTCCAAGCTCTGGAATTCCCTCCCAGCACCTCTCTGCCTCTCTCCCTTCCTTAAAACCTTTGACCAAGCGTTTGGTCATCCGACCGAATATCATCACCTGTGGCTCAATGTCAGACTTTGTTTGATACTGCCCCTGTGAAACACCCTGGAATGTTTCGTTACATTAAAGGAGCATAGGAAATAGGAGCAGGAGTAGGCTATTTGGCCCCTCTCTTCTGCCTCCACACCATTTCTCACGCTATCCCTGTCTCCCATGATGTTTTTAATATGTAGAAGCCTGTTAAGGTGGGGAGGGGGGCGACATGGTGGTTAGTGCTGCTGCCTCACAGCTCCAGGACGTGGGTTCTGTGTGTGTGGAGCTTGCCCCATCCAAGTGGGTGTCCTCCGAGTGCTCCAAAGATGTGCTGGCTGGGCAAGTATATCCTCCCAAAACTGTACACAATACTCCAGGTGTGGTCTCACCAAGACTCTATACAATTGCAGCGAGACTTCTTTACTCCTGTACTCAAATCCTCTTGTAATAAAGGCCCACATACCATTAGCCTTCCTGATTGCTTGTTACACCTGGGTGTTAGCTCTCAGTGACTTATGAACAAGGATTGGCCTGGGTCCCTTTGGACATCGACACTTCCCAATCTCTCATTTAAGAAATACTCTGCATTTCTGTTTATCCAACTGAGGTAAATTAACTTCACATTTTTCCCTGAAGCTATATAAATATAAATTGTTGACAGTCTCCAAACCTGACACAGCCGGGATTAGACAGAGTGAAGTTGTGTCCAGCCAATCGAACACACCTCCTGTCCCGAAATGGTGGATGTCCCCAGTGAGGGATTCTGAACACTGACGCCATGTCCTGTAATGTTCAAGTGTGAAATGGCCAAACAAAACTTTGTAGATCAAAAACAAAAACAGAATTACCTGGAAAAACTCAGCAGGTCTGGCAGCATCGGCGGAGAAGAAAAGAGTTGAAGTTTCGAGTCCTCATGACCCTTCGACAGAACTTGAGTTTGAGTCCAAGAAAGAGTTGAAATATAAGCTGGTTTAAGGTGTGTGGGGAGGGGGCGGAGAGAGAGAGAGAGAGAGAGAAGTGGAGGGGGGGTGTGGTTGTAGGGATAAACAAGCAGTGATAGAAGCAGATTATCAAAAGATGTCAACAACAATAGAACAAAAGAACACATAGGTGTTAAAGTTGGTGATATCTAAACGAATGTGCTAATTAAGAATGGATGGTAGGGCACTCAAGGTATAGCTCTAGTGGGGGTGGGGAGAGCATAAAAGATTTTAAGATATTTAAAAATAATGGAAATAGGTGGGAAAAGAAAAACCTATATAATTTATTGGAAAAAAAAGGAAGGGGGAAACAGAAAGGGGGTGGGGATGGGGGAGGGAGCTCACGACCTAAAGTTGTTGAATTCAATATTCAGTCCGGAAGGCTGTAAAGTGCCTAGTCGGAAGATGAGGTGTTGTTCCTCCAGTTTGCGTTGGGCTTCACTGGAACAATGCAGCAAGCCAAGGACAGACATGTGGACAAGAGAGCAGGGTGGAGTGTTAAAATGGCAAGCGACAGGGAGGTTTGGGTCATTCTTGCGGACAGACCGCAGGTGTTCTGCAAAGCGGTCGCCCAGTTTACGTTTGGTCTCTCCAATGTAGAGGAGACCACATTGGGAGCAACGAATACAGTAGACTAAGTTGGGGGAAATGCAAGTGAAATGCTGCTTCACTTGAAAGGAGTGTTTGGGCCCTTGGACGGTGAGGAGAGAGGAAGTGAAGGGGCAGGTGTTGCATCTTTTGCGTGGGCATGGGGTGGTGCCATAGGAGGGGGTTGAGGAGTAGGGGGTGATGGAGGAGTGGACCAGGGTGGGAGGGAGCGATCCCTACGGAATGCCAATAGGGGGGGTGAAGGGAAGATGTGTTTGGTGGTGGCATCATGCTGGAGTTGGTGGAAATGGCGGAGGATGATCTTTTGAATGCGGAGGCTGGTGGGGTGATAAGTGAGGACAAGGGGGACCCTATCATGTTTCTGGGAGGGAGGAGAAGGCGTGAGGGCGGATGCGCGGGAGATGGGCCGGACACGGTTGAGGGCCCTGTCAACGACCGTGGGTGGAAAACCTCGGTTAAGGAAGAAGGAGGACATGTCAGAGGAACTGTTTTTGAAGGTGGCATCATCAGAACAGATGCGATGGAGGCGAAGGAACTGAGAGAATGGGATGGAGTCCTTACAGGAAGCGGGGTGTGAGGAGCTGTAGTCGAGGTAGCTGTGGGAGTCGGTGGGTTTGTAATGGATATTGGTGGACAGTCTATCACCAGAGATTGAGACAGAGAGGTCAAGGAAGGGAAGGGAAGTGTCAGAGATGGACCATCTGAAAATGATGGAGGGGTGGAGATTGGAAGCAAAATTAATAAATTTTTCCAAGTCCCGACGAGAGCATGAAGCGGCACCGAAGTAATCATCAATGTACCGGAGAAAGAGTTGTGGAAGGGGGCCGGAGTAGGACTGGAACAAGGAATGTTCCACATACCCCATAAAGAGACAGGCATAGCTGGGGCCCATGCGGGTACCCATAGCCACACCTTTTATTTGGAGCAAGTGAGAGGAGTTGAAGGAGAAATTGTTCAGCGTGAGAACAAGTTCAGCCAGATGGAGGAGAGTAGTGGTGGATGGGGATTGTTCGGGCCTCTGTTCAAGGAAGGAGCTAAGGGCCCTCAGACCATCCTGGTGGGGGATGGAGGTGTAGAGGGATTAGACGTCCATGGTGAAGAGGAAGCGGTTGGGGCCAGGGAACTGGAAATTGTTGATGTGACGTAAGGTGTCAGAGGAATCATGGGTGTAGGTGGGAAGGGACTGGACAAGGGGAGAGAGAAGGGAGTCAAGATAACGAGAAATGAGTTCTGTGGGGCAGGAGCAAGCTGAGACGATCGGTCTACCGGGACAGTTCTGTTTGTGGATTTTGGGTAGGAGGTAGAAGCGGGCCGTCCGAGGTTGGGCGACTATCAGGTTGGAAGGTGTGGGAGGAAGATCCCCAGAGGAGATGAGGTCAGTGACAGTCCTGGAAACAATGGCTTGATGTTCAGTGGTGGGGTCATAGTCCAGGGAGAGGTAGGAGGAAGTGTCTGCGAGTTGACGCTCAGCCTCCGCGAGGTAGAGGTCAGTGCGCCAGACAACAACAGCACCACCCTTGTCAGCGGGTTTGATGACAATATCAGGGTTGGACCTGAGAGAATGGAGTGCAGTAAGTTCAGAGAGAGACAGGTTAGAATGGGTGAGAGAAGCAGAGAAATTGAGACAACTAATGTCGCGCCGACAGTTCTTAATGAAAAGATCAAGAGAAGGTAAGAATCCAGAGGGAGGGGTCCAGCTGGAGGGAGAATATTGGAGGTGGGTAAAAGGATCCGTTGAACTGGGAGAAGACTCCTGCCCAAAGAAGTGAGCCCGGAGACGAAGACGGCGGAAGAAGAGTTCAGCATCATGCCGAGCCCGAAATTCATTGAGGTGAGGGCGTAATGGTATGAAACTAAGTCCTTTGCTGAGCACTGAACGTTCAGCATCGGAGAGGGGAAGGGCAGGGGGTATAGTGAATACATGGCTGGGGCTGGGATTGGAAGATGGGGTGGGGACGGAGGGACAGGCAGGGGTGGAGGGTCCTAGATGGGTGTTGGTGTCGATGAGTTGTTAGAGCTTGCGTTCCTTAGCACTTGCGAGAAAGAGAAAAAGTTTCTTGTTGAGGTGTCGGATGAGCTGAAGAATAAAATGAAACTGGGGGCACGTGCAGCTTTGAAAAAGGGTACAGCGGTGCTGTTGGAGGGAGAGGTCGAGTGTGTTCATATGGCGGCGCATGGCACTGAGTGTGGATCTCAGAATGTGAGGGAACAGCAGTCCGAGAAACGTTTTATGTCCCGGAGATACCTGTAATCCTGGATGGGTTCAAAACATGAGGGGTGGAATTTCAGTTGAAATCAACGTGGGGTAAGTCAGAGACGGAGACAATCACTGAGAAAGGAGATGTGGCTGTGAAAGCGGGTTTTAGTAAACACCTTGTCAAACACTAGGAGGGAAATGGAAAGCAATGACGGTGAGCAAGACAAAAGAGAGGAACGGAAATCTTGTCGCAGAAAAGAACAGAACTTCTTCAAGGAGATAGGCATTTCTTGAAGAGCAGTGGCAGTCAATTAAACACAGAGATAAAAACAAAAAAACTGTGGATGCTGGAAATCCAAAACAAAAACAGAATTACCTGGAAAAACTCAGCAGGTCTGGCAGCATCGGCAGAGAAGAAAAGAGTTGACGTTTCGAGTCCTCATGACCCTTCGACAGAACTTGCGTTCGAGTCCAAGAAAGAGTTGAAATATAAGCTGGTTTAAGGTGTGTGGGGGGGCGGAGAGAGAGAGAGAGAGAAGTGGAGGGGGGGGTGTGGTTGTAGGGACAAACAAGCAGTGATAGAAGCAGATCATCAAAAGATGTCAACAACAATAGAACAAAAGAACACACAGGTTTTAAAGTTGGTGATATTATCTAAACGAATGTGCTAATTAAGAATGGATGGTAGGGCACTCAAGGTATAGCTCTAGTGGGGGTGGGGAGAGCATAAAAGATTTTAAGATATTTAAAAATAATGGAAATAGGTAGGAAAACTTTGTAGATGTTACGATAAACCTTTATAAATCACTGGTTCCGCCTCAATTGGAGAATTGTTTCCAGTTCTGGGTGGCACACTCCAGGAAGGATGTGAGGGTGTTGGAAAGGGCGCAGAAAAGATTCACAAGAATGGTTCCTGGGATGAGGGACTCCGGTTACATGAATATTTTGGAGAAGCTGGGACTGTTCTTCTGGGAGAAGAGAAGGTTGAGCGGAGGTTTGATAGAGGTGTTCAAATTCATGATGGGTCAGGATACAGTGGATGGGGAGGAACTGCTCCCATTGGTGGAAGAATTGAGAACCAGAGGGCGCAAGTTTAAGATAATTGGCAAAAGGAGCAATGGAGACATGAGGAGAAACGTTTTCACACAGTACGTGGTTAGGTTCTAGAAAGCACTGCCTGAGAGTGTGATGGAGGCAGGGTCAAACAGGGCACTCCCTGGGGTGATGGTGGGTTGTCTTGAATGTCTTGAAACATTGGTATTGGTTCACGATTTGAAACAAACTGAGTGTCCTGCTCGGCCATTTCGGGAGGACACTTAATAGTCAACCGAGTTGTTGTGGGACTGGAGTCACATATAGGCCCAGACTGGAGGAAGGATTTTTTTTTATTCATTCATGGGATGTGGGCATTGCTGGCTAGACCAGCATTTATTGCCCATCCCCTATTTGCCCTTGTTAAGAGGACATTTGAGAGTCAACCACATTGCTGTGGGATGGGTCTGGATTCACATGTAGGCCAGACCAGGTAAGGACAAGAGATTTCCTTCCCTAAAGGGCATTAGTGAACCAGATGAGTTTTTATAACAATTGACAATGGTTTCATGGTCATCATTAGACTTTTAATTCCAGATTTTTTTTAATTGAATTCAAATTCCACCATCTGCTGTGGTGGGATTCGAATCCAGGACCCCAGAGCTTTACCCTGGGCCTCTGGATTACTAGTCCAGCAACAATACCACTATGTCTGAGTTTATTGTCCCTGAAGGACACTTAGTGAACCAGCTGGGCTGTTACAGTTGGACAGCTTTGTAGTGATTTTCACTTGTGCCAGTTTCTTATTTCCTAATTGCAAATTCTCAAACAACCTTAAATCCCAACAGTGAGATTTGAATTCCTGTTCTCTGGAATACTGGTCTGGCAGACAAATCCCATCAGCAAATTCCCCGCAGGAATTGCTGGATCTATTTCACAGCTAACCCTAATTTGATTAATCGGATTCCAAAACGCGATGGGTGTTATTGTAAAAATAAAGCAATTCGAATCTGTCCCAGGCTGATGTTTCTCTTGGCAGCTCATGGCCAACATTTTAGTAACCCCTGTGATGGCCTCTTTAATTGATGGGGTGAGAATTTTTTGACAGCTTTCTGGGCACGTGTTTGCATTTTGTCACTTTGAAAAAATTTCCGTTGGCCTGGGATTTTGGGCAGAACGATTGGAGCCCTGGCCTTGGTGCCCAGTTGTTCACTCATAATTCTGTAACTACAAAAAGTAGTTTTCAAAGTGTAGTCTCACTGCAGCACCTACAGCCGCACCTTCACCGGCCTTCCAAACTCTCTCAACTGCACTGTCGGAGGGTCAGTACTGAGGGAGTGCTGCACTGTCGGAGGGTCGGTACTGAGGGAGTGCTGCACTGTCGGAGGGTCGGTACTGAGGGAGTGCTGCACTGTCGGAGGGTCGGTACTGAGGGAGTGCCGCACTGTTGGAGGGTCAGTACTGAGGGAGTGCCGCACTGCCGGAGGCTCAGTACCGAGGGAGTGCCGCACTGCCGGAGGGTCAGTACCGAGGGAGTGCCGCACGGCCGGAGGGTCAGTACCGAGGGAGTGCCGCACGGCCGGAGGGTCAGTACCGAGGGAGTGCCGCACGGCCGGAGGGTCAGTACCGAGGGAGTGCCGCACGGCCGGAGGGTCAGTACCGAGGGAGTGCCGCACTGCCGGAGGGTCAGTACCGAGGGAGTGCCGCACTGCCGGAGGGTCAGTACCGAGGGAGTGCCGCACTGCCGGAGGGTCAGTACCGAGGGAGTGCCGCACTGCCGGAGGGTCAGTACCGAGGGAGTGCCGCACTGCCGGAGGGTCAGTACCGAGGGAGTGCCGCACTGCCGGAGGGTCAGTACCGAGGGAGTGCCGCACTGCCGGAGGGTCAGTACCGAGGGAGTGCCGCACTGCCGGAGGGTCAGTACCGAGGGAGTGCCGCACTGCCGGAGGGTCAGTACCGAGGGAGTGCCGCACTGCCGGAGGGTCAGTACCGAGGGAGTGCCGCACTGCCGGAGGGTCAGTACCGAGGGAGTGCCGCACTGCCGGAGGGTCAGTACCGAGGGAGTGCCGCACTGCCGGAGGGTCAGTACCGAGGGAGTGCCGCACTGCCGGAGGGTCAGTACCGAGGGAGTGCCGCACTGCCGGAGGGTCAGTACCGAGGGAGTGCCGCACTGCCGGAGGGTCAGTACCGAGGGAGTGCCGCACTGCCGGAGGGTCAGTACCGAGGGAGTGCCGCACTGCCGGAGGGTCAGTACCGAGGGAGTGCCGCACTGCCGGAGGGTCAGTACCGAGGGAGTGCCGCACTGCCGGAGGGTCAGTACCGAGGGAGTGCCGCACTGCCGGAGGGTCAGAACTGAGTGAGTTTAAATGCTCGCTATCTAACCCCATGCCTGCTCTGGCAATCTTTTATGGGGACAGTGTAGAGGGAGCTTTACTCTGTATCTAACCCCGTGCTGTACCTGTCCTGGGAGTGTTTGATGGGGACACTGTAGAGAGAGCTTTACTCTGTATCTAACCCTGTGCTGTACCTGCCCTGGGAGTGTTTGATGGGGACAGTGTAGAGGGAGCTTTACTCTGTATCCAACCCCGTGCTGTACCTGTCCTGGGAGTGTTTGATGGGGACAGTGTAGAGGGAGCTTTACTCTGTATCTAACCCCGTGCTGTACCTGTCCTGGGAGTGTTTGATGGGGACAGTGTAGAACCTAGTTCATGCTCGGGGTAGTGTCCTCGGCCCAACCGTCATCAACTGCTTCATCAATGACCTTCCTTCCATCATAAAGTCAGAGTGGGATGTTCGCTGATGATTGTGCAATGTTCAGCACCATTCACAACTCCTCAGGTACTGAAGCAGTCCATGTCCAAATGTAGCAAGACCTGGACAATAACCTGATTGGGCTGATAAATGGCAAATAACATTCACACCAAACAAGTGCCAGACAATGACCAAAAGAAGAATAAGGAAAATAAATGATTGAATAACATAATTAACTAGTTAACTAGAACACATTAAGGATGGCAGGACAGGTGACAGCAATAAAAAAGGGGCAGCCACATTGTTAGGTGTTTATTATAAACCCCCAGATAGTCAGCGGGAAATTGAGGAGCAAATATGTGAACAATTTGCGGAGGTGTGTAAAAACAATAACAATAGGGTAATTATATTAGGTGATTTCAACTTTCCCAACATTAATTGGGATAGACATAGTGTTAAGGGCTTGGATGGAGTGGATTTCTGGAAACATGTACAGGAGAACTTATTAGGACAATATGTAGAGGGTCCAACAAGGGACAGTGCATTGCTGGACCTAATTCTGGGGAATGAAGCTGGACAGGTGGCTGAGGTGGTGGTGGGGGAGCATTTTAGTGATAGTGACCACAACGTGGTACAGTTTAAGTTTGTTATGGACAAAGAAATAGACAAGTTGCAAAAAAATGTTTTGGATTGGGGGAGAGTGGGTTTTAGTAAAATAAGGCAGGATCTGGCCAAGGTAGACTGGGAACAGCTACTTGTGGGGAAATCTACAGAGGAGCAGTGGGGGGTGTTCAGAAAGGAAATGGGGAGGGCACAGGCTCAACATGTTCCCTCTAGGGTGATAGGAAGGAGTAACAAGCCCAGAGAACCATGGATGACCAGTGATATTCAAGATACGATAAGAAGGAAAAGAGAGGTTTTTAGCAGGTACAAGGGAAGCAAATCAGCGGAGGCATTAGTGGAGTACAGAAAGTGCAGGGTGGAGCTTAAGAAAGCAATTAGGAGAGCAAAGGGGGGATATGAGAAAAGCTCTGGCTGGTAAAAGTAGGGAAAATCTCAAGATATTCTATAAGTATATCAATGGGAAGAGGATAACCAGGGGAAGAGTAGGGCCCATGAGGGACCAAGGGGGCAATCTATGGGTGGAGCCAGAGGACATCGCTAGAGTATTGAATGAATACTTCACATCCATCTTCACCCAAGAGAATGAGGATGAAGGTATTGAACCCAGGGAGAGAGACTGCGAAGTTCTTGAGCAAATTGATATAGGGAGTAACAAGGTACTGGAGGTGTTGGCAGTCTTAAAAGTGGACAAATCTCCAGGTCCGGATGATTTGTGTCCCAGACTGCTGAGGGAGGCAAGGGAGGGGATCGCAGGGGCTCTGACCCAAATTTTTAATTCCTCTCTGGCCATGGGGGAGGTGCAAGAGGACTGGAGAACAGCTAATGTGGTTCCGCTATTTAAGAAGGGTTGTAGAGATAAGCCAGGGAACTACAGACCAGTGAGTCTCACGTCAGTGGTAGGGAAACTATTGGAGAAAATTCTGAAGGGCAGAATCTATCTCCACTTGGAGAGGCAAGGTTTGTTCAGGAATAGTCAGCATGGCTTTGTCAGAGGGAGGTCATGCCTAACAAATGTGATTGAATGTTTTGAGGGGGTGACCAGGTGTGTAGATGAGGGTAGTGCAGTTGATGTAGTTTATATGGATTTCAGCAAAGCCTTTGACAAGGTCCCACATGGGAGACTTATAAAGAAGGCAAATGCACATGGGATACAGGGTAATTTGATAAGGTGGATTCAAAATTGGCTTAGTTGTAGGAGACAGAGGGTGATGACAGAAGGATGCTTTAGTGACTGGAAGCCAGTGTCCAGTGGCGTACCACAGGGATCTGTGCTGGCTCCCCTATTATTCGTCATTTATATAAACGACATAGATGACTATGTGGGGAGAAGGATTAGTAAGTTTGCAGATGACACAAAGATTGGCTGGGTGGTTAACAGTGACATTGAGTGTCTTGGGCTACAGGAAGATATAGACGGGATGGTCAAATGGGCAGATAAGTGGCAAGTGGAATTTAATCCTGAAAAGTGTGAGGTGATACACTTTGGAAGGATTAACTTGACAAGGGAGTATTCTATGAACCACATGACACTAAGAAGTTCTGAGGAACAAAGGGACCTTGGCGTGTGTGTCCATAGATCTCTGAAGGTGGAGGGGCATGTTAGTGGGGTGGTGAAAAAGGCATATGGGACACTTGCCTTTTTCAATCAAGGCATAGATTACAAAAGTAGGGAGGTCATGTTGGAGTTGTATAGAACCTTGGTGAGGCCACAGCTGGAGTACTGTGTGCAGTTCTGGTCGCCACATTATAGGAAGGATGTGATTGCACTGGAGGGGGTGCAGGGGAGATTCACCAGGATGTTGCCTGGGATGAAACATTTAAGTTATGAAGAGAGGTTGGAAAGACTTGGGTTGTTTTCATTGGTGCAGAGAAGACTGAGAGGCGACCTGATCGAGGTGTACAAGATTATGAGGGGCATGGACAGGGTGGATAGGGAGCAGCTGTTCCCCTTAGTTGAAGGGTCAGTCACAAGGGGACACAAGTTCAAGGTGAGGGGCAGGAGGTTTAGGGGGAATGTGAGGAAAAACTTTTTTACCCAGTGGGTGGTGAGGGTCTGGAATGCGCTGCCTGGGAGGGTGGTGGAGGCGGGTTGCCTCATATCCTTTAGAAAGTACCTGGATGAGCACTTGGCACATCATAACATTCAAGGCTATGGGCCAAGTGCTGGTAAGTGGGGTTAGGTTGGTAGGTCAGGTGTTTCTCACGTGTCGGTGCAGACTCGATGGGCCGAAGGGCCTCTTCTGCACTGTGATTCTGTGATGCATCAAGGCTGCAGCATGTGGGAGCTCCTGGGTAACATTGTGATCCAGGGAAAACACGTCTGTAGTAAGTGTTTGCGGCTTGAGGAACTTTGGCTCAGAGTCATTGAACTGGAGGCTGAGCTGCAGAGTCTGTGACACATCAGGAAGGGGGAAAGTTACCTGGATGCTTTATACCAGGAGACAGTCACACCACTTAGCATGGGGTCTTCTGATTTGGTCAGTGTTCAGGGGCGGTAGGGTGTGACTGTGAGTGACGCAGGTAAGGGGACCCAGTCGGCTGGAGTGTGAGACTCTGCAATTGTCCAGCAGATCTGAAGTTTTCTCAGCTTGTTTGGATGTGATTGGGGGCTGCAGGGTGGATGAGACAACTGACCATGGCACTGTGGTACAGGAAGCCATTCAAGTAGGGGGAGCAAAAAGGAATGTAGTGGTAGTAGGGGACAGTTTAGTAAGGGGGATTGACACTGTTCTCTGTAGTAAAGAGCGATTAGTCCAGGCAGCTTTGTTGCCTGCCTGGTGCCAAGGTTCAGGATATCTGCTCAGGGCTGGAGAGGAACTTGCAGTGGGAGGGGGAGGATCTAGTTGTTGTGGTCCACCTAGGTACCAGTGACATAGGCAGGACAAGGAAAGAGCTTTTGCATAGAGAATATGAGGAGCTAGGCACTAAATTAGAAAGAAGATCCTCAAAGGTGGATTATTACCTGAGCTGTGTGCAAATTGGCATAGGGTACATCAAATTAGATGAACGCTTGGCTCAAAGACTGGTGTGGGAGAAGTGGGTTCCGGTTTGTGGGGCACTGACACCAGTAACTGGGGAAAGTGGGGGCTGTATCATTGGGACAGTCTACACCTGAACCGTGCTGGGACCAGTGTTCTGGCAAACTGCATAACTAGGGAAGAAGAGATAATGGGGACAATGGATCAAATTTGGGGAGATGTGTTAAATCAAAGAGTTGAGACAAGACAAGAGAGGAAGGTATTAATATGGTAAAGGATAAACAGATCATGACAGGAAGGGACAAAGAGTAAAAATCTAAGAGTAAATCAGTGAATAATGCTTGACACTATAAACATAACAAAAAGGACAAAACTATATGCTCTGTATCTGACTGCATGTAGCATTCGAAACAAAACAGGTGAATTGATAGCACAAATAGAAATAAATAAGTACTACCTGACAGCCATTACAGAGACATGGCTGCAGGATTGGGACGTGAGCATTGCAGGATTTGTGACATGTAGGAAAGACAGCAAGCGAGGAAAAGCTGGAGAGGTGGCTCTGTTAATTAATGATGTTATTAGCACAATAGAGAGGGATGACCTCAGTTTAGGAAGCCAGGATGTAGAAGCGGTTTGGATCAAGATGAGAAATGATAAAAGGAAGAAGCCACTTGTGGGTGTGGTGTACAGGCTCCTGAACAGTGACCAAATGGTAGGACAGGGTATAAAGGAAGAAATGATGGGAGGTTGTCAGAAAGGTATGGCGATAATCATGGGAGATTTTAATTTACATATAGACTGGAAAAATCAGATGGGCAAAGGTAACATAAATGAGGAGTTCATAGAATGTTTTCAGGATAGCTTCTTAGAAAAGCACGTTTTGGAGCCAACTAGAGAGCAGGCTACACTAGGCCTGGTATTGTGCAATGAGATAGGATTAATTAATGACCTCAAAGTGAAGGCACCCCTAGGTAGCAGTGATCATAATATGATTAATTTTTATATTCAGTTTGAGGGAGAGAAGAGTCGTTCTAAGACTAGTATTTTAAACTTAAACAATGACAATTATGAGGGCATGCAAGTAGAGCTAATTGAAGTGAACTGGCAAATGAGGTTAAGGGATAGATCCATAGAGATGCAGTGGCAAACATTTAAGAGGATTTCAAAATACACAGAATAGATACATTCCAACGAGTAGGAAGAGTTCCAAGGTGAGGAATCACCATCCATAGTTAACTAAGAAAGTTAAAGACAGCATCAAACTTAAAGAAAAAGCATATAATTGTGCAACAATGAAAAGCCAGTCAGAAGATTGGACAAAATATAAAAAACAGCAAAGGATGACTAAAAGACGAATAAGGAGGGAAATTAGAGTGCATGAGAAAGCTAGCTAGAAATATAAAGATAGATAGTAAGGGTTTCTATAGATTTTTAAGAAAGGAGTTAAAGTGAGCATCGGTCCTGTAGAAAGTGAGTCTGGGGAATTAATAATGGAAAATAAGGAGATGGCAGATGAATTGAACAGGTATTTTGCATTGGTCTTCACTATAGATGATACAAATTACATCACAGAAATAGCTGTAAATCAGGAAATGTAATGGAGGGAGGAATTCAAGAAAATTACAATCACTAGAGCAAAAACAGAAACAGAAATACCTGGAAAAACTCAGCAGGTCTGGCAGCATTGGCGGAGGAGAGCACAGTTGATGTTTCGAGTCCTCATGACCCTTCAACAGAACTAAGTAAAAATGGGAAAGGGGTGAAATATAAGCTGGTTTAAGGGCGGTGTTGGTGGGAAGGGGGGTTGTTCCTCAGTACCAATTCCCTACAATCACTAGGGAATTGGTACTGAGGAGCTTGTTGGAGCTGCAAACTGACAAGTCCCTGGACTATGATGGACTTCATCCTAGGCTCTTAAAAGAAGTGGCTGGTGAGATAGTTGATGCATTGGTTTTAATTTTCAAAAATTCCCTAGATTTGGGGAAGGTTCCATTAGATTGCAAAATAGTGAATATAACTCCTTTATTCAGAAAGGGAGACAGAAAGCAGGAAACTCTAGGCCAGTTAGCTTAACACCTGCCCTGGGGAAAATGTTAGAAGCTATTATTAAAGACATCAGAGCAGGACACTTAGATAAATTCAAGGTAATCAGGCAGAGTCAATATGGTTTGCTGAAAGGGAAATTATGTTTTATTTATTGGAGTTCTTTGAAGAAGTAACATATGCTGTGGATGAAGGGGAATCAGTGACATGTGCTGTGAATAAAGGGGAACTGGTGGATGTACTGTACATAGATTTCCAGAAGGCATTTGATAAGGTGCCACATCAAAAGTTATTGTGGAAAATAAAAGCTCATGGTATAGGGGGGAACAATATTGGCATGGATAGAAGATTGGCTGGCTAACAGAAAACAGAGAGCAGACATAAATGGCTCATCTTCTGGTTGGCAGGATGTGACGAGTGGTGTGTCACAGGGATCAGTGCTGGGACCTCAATTTACACAATTTATATAAATGACTTGGATGAAGGAACTAAATATATGGTTGCTAAATTTGCTGATGATGCAAAGATAGATAGGAAAGTGAGATGTGAAGGGATACAGGTAGGTTAAGTGAGTGGGCAAAGATCTAACAAATAGAGTATAATGTGGAAAATGTGAAACTGTCCATTTTGGCAATCTCCACTCTCTAAGAACTCGCTTTGGAATCTTCTCCCAAACTGATGCTTTCTCAGATGCCTTCTGCAGGGGTTCATCTCCAGAGTTTCAAACTCTTTTTCTGGTGTTCCTCTTCCCTGGGTCACCTGATGCACTCAAGCTGCCTTCCACGAACTCCTTCTCACTGACTTAGCTGTCAATAGTACCACTGTTTAACATGACCATAGCAAAGAATTACAGACCTTCAGATGTCTCTTTGGACCTTCCTGCCTCTTTCAAGATGTTTTCGCTTTAAATCTGCTTTTCTGCAACTTTTTTCTCTTTAACCTAAGCTTGGAGCCTTCCTCTCTGCCCCTCACTCTTCACTTATCAGGGCCTTTCCAGGTTCCTGTCCTTCCTTTGACTAGAAGGTCTTCTTGGGACTTTCTCCTGTTCTACTCCCTGGATTTTGAGTTTTTTTCTTTAGCTTGGGACTGGCTACCTGTCCCCTTCGCTCCAGTCTTTCCTGGTAGCTACTTTCAAAACCAGCTGAACTCAAACAGCTTCCAAATCAAACTGCTGTTTATTGCTTCTCCTGTGTGTGTCAGTGGGAGGGACCTGCCTCTCTGGACCCTTGTTGCTAGGCAAACTCTTGTTTGTTTGTTTAACTTAACCACAACACTTGTAAAACTTTCATTAGAAATGTAGACACCTTTTAAAGTGGAACCAAAATTCAAGTTGACCTTTTCTTAACACACAGATACAATAATACAAAGCAAACTTAAACATTAAAGCTAAAACTCATTCCTAACACCCAAAAAGTACAAATATAACTGACTTAAACTATCTCTATTTCCTAACTGCAAGTAGAGCAAGTCATTCAGAAATTTAATGGAATGTTATTGTTCATTGTGAGGAGAATTGAAGACAAAAGTAGGGAGGTTATGCTTCAGTTATGCAGGGCACTGGTGTGACCAGATCCGGAGTATTGTATGTAGTATTGGTCTCCTTAATTAAGGAAGGATGTAAATGCATTAAAAGCAGTTCAGGAAGATTTACTAGACTAATACCAGGAATGGGTGGGTTGCCTTATAAGGAAAGGGTGGACAGGTTAGGCTTGTATCCGCTGGAGTTTAGAAGAGTAAGAGGCAACTTGATTGAAACGTATAAGATCCTGAGGGATCTTGACAAGGTGGAAATGGAGATGATGTTTCCTCTTGTGGGAGAATCTAGAAGTAGAGTCCCTGTTTAAAAATAATGGGCCACCCATTTAAAAGAGATGAAGAGAATTTTTTTCTCTCTGTGGGTTGACGCTCTTTGGAACAACATTCCTCAAAATAGGTGCAAGCTGAGTCTTTGAATATTTTTAAGGCAGAGGTATGTAGGTTCTTGCTAAACAAGGGGGAGAATTGTTATATGGGAGTAGGTGGGAATATGAAGTTGAGTTTACAGTCAGGTCAGCCATGATCCTATTGAATGGCAGAACAGGCTCAATGTGCCAAGTGGCCTACTCCTGATCCTAGTTCGTATGTTTGCATCTCCAATAAGAGAGAATCTAGCCATTGTTCCTTGACATTCAATGGCATTACCATCGCTGAATCCCCCACTATCAACATCCTGTGGGTTACCATTGACCAGAAACTGAACTGGACTAGCCATATAAGTACTATGGCTAAAAGAGCAGGTCAGAGGCTGGGAATACTGCAATGAGTAACTCACCTCCTGACTCCCCAAAGCCTGTCCACCTTCTACAAGGCACAAGTCAGGAGTGTGATGGAATACTCCCCACTTGCCTGGATGAGCGCAGCTCCCACAACACTCAAGAAGCTCGACACCATCCAGGACAAAGCAGCCCACTTGATTAGCACCCCATCCACAAACATTCACTCCTTCCACTGCCGATGCACAGTAGCAGCAGTGTGTGTACCATCTACAAGATGCACTGCAGGAATTCACCAAGGCTCCTTAGACAGCACCTTCCAAACCCACAACCACTACCATCTAGAAGGACAAGGGCAGCATGGGAACACCACCACCTGCAAGTTCCCCTCCAAACCACTCACCATCCTGACTTGGAAATATATCACCGTTCCTTCACTGTCACTGGGTCAAAATCCTGGAACTCCCTCCCTAACAGCACTGTGGGTGTACCTACACCACATGGACTGCAGCGGTTCAAGAAGGCAGCTTCTCAAGGGGCAATTAGGGATGGGCAATAAATACTGGGCCAGCCAGCGAATGAATGAATAAAAAAAATTACAGAAGGATTTGGATTAGTTCGTCAAATTGTAGAGACATGTTAACTTTAATTTGGTATCATGCTTTTGTATGCCTTAGAGCTGTTGCTTTTGAATTCAGTGCCTGCAAAACAGGGCAGACTTTTTTACACAACGAAGGGCTAACTGCAGCCACTGGTGGCGGCAAGCCCAGCGTGGGCTGGAGCTGGTTCCAAGCCTGAATAACTGCGGGAGAGGGTTAGCGGTAGGAAGGGCATCTGGCTGTAAAACCACCCCCCAAATCCAGAGAAGGATGGCTGAGATTCAGGTGCCCTATTGTGGCCACTCTGTGTGACCAGGGGAAAGCTGAAAGAGAAGGAAAGACATGTTAGGAGCGAATTCTCTGTTCACTGATTCCTTAGAATATAAGAAATAGGAACAGGAGTTGACCATTCAGCCCCTCAAGCCTTCCCCACCATTCATTGGGACTACTTCTAATCTATATCCTAACTCCATATACCAGCCTGGCCTCCAGATCCAATTTTACCCTAATATAACAACCAGTGAGTGATCACAGATTTTAAATTATTAATTGAGCTGGCATCTCCTGCTTTTGGTGGAAGGGAGTTACATGCTCCGACCACCTTCTGCATGAAGAGATGTTTCCTCATTTCTCCCCTCAGTGACCTGGCTCTGACCTGATGTCACCACGTTCTGGACACCAGCAGAATGAGTCTCTCTCGCTCTAACCTATCAATTTCTATCAAAAGCCTAAAAGCCTTAATGCACATCACCCTTTAACCATCCATAAACCAGGGAGGATAACACTAGTTTATGTAAACACGCCCCATAAACTAACCTAATCTAATGAATCCAATTTGTGCTGGAATACGTCCCAAGCCAATATATCCTTCCTAAGACGTGGTGTCCAGAACTGTACCCAGTGCTCCAGGTGTGCGCTCACCAGGGCATTGTGAGGACATTACCTTCCCTGGCACTGTACACAGTGTGAGGACAATACCTTCCCTGGCACTACTTGGCTCAAAATCAACAACACTGCCACCCTAAAGACTGCCAGGCCACTCCGACAGGCCACAAGGCCACCACCCCGATAGTCACCACCCCGATAGTCACCACCCCGATAGTCACCACCCCGATAGTCACCACCCCGATAGAGACCACCCCGATAGCCACCACCCCGATAGAGACCACCCCGATAGCCACCACCCCGATAGCCACCACCCCGATAGCCACCACCCCGATAGCCACCACCCCGATAGAGACCACCCCGATAGAGACCACCCCGATAGAGACCACCCCGATAGAGACCACCCTGATAGCCACCACCCTGATAGCCACCACCCCGATAGCCACCACCCCGAAAGAGACCACCCCGATAGCCACCACCCCGATAGCCACCACCCCGATAGAGCCCACCCCGATAGAGCCCACCCCGATAGAGCCCACCCCGATAGCCACCACCCCGATAGCCACCACCCCGATAGAGCCCACCCCGATAGAGCCCACCCCGATAGAGCCCACCCCGATAGAGCCCACCCCGATAGAGACCACCCCGATAGAGACCACCCCGATAGCCACCACCCCGATAGCCACCACCCCGATAGCCACCACCCCGATAGAGACCACCCCGATAGCCACCACCCCGATAGCCACCACCCCGATAGCCACCACCCCGATAGAGACCACCCCGATAGAGACCACCCCGATAGAGACCACCCCGATAGAGACCACCCCGATAGAGACCACCCCAAGAAGCCATGAGGCCATCCTGCTGCCTCCTCACTCTCTGCTTATGTTTTACAGTTTTTATTTTAGGAGAGAAATTACTGTTTTTCTTCCTGTTCTTTCTTCCCCAGTGAGAAGACACAATGGTTTTATGAGCGAAGATCTCCAAACAAGTTCTTTCTCCGAGGGGCCTGCACTTCAAACATGGCAACGCCGCCGATGAAAGAATCCTCGATGACTGAGCTACAAGAACTTCGAGCTGGGCCAATAGAAACCCAGATTAAAAACTCTCCTCCGGCTGGACCCAGTCAGCCCCAGTACAGTAGTTCGGTGCCAAGTCTGTCTGAGCATGCTCCTATTTGCATTCCTTCACCAAATGAATACCCCTCACTGGCCTTCTATCGTCCCTCCATACTGGGATACAGCATGCCCAACGACACTGGTGGACCGGATGGCACGGTTGTGAGGCAGAGTTTGAGTCCTTCGATGTACTGGTCCTCTCCTGGCCATGTTTCTCCCATAACACTACACTGTCAACAGCCTATCATGTATGCTGAACCAGCCAAGAGTCCTTGGGATGACCTGAGATCAGGAGAGCAACATCAGCTGAACAGGTAAGAAAGAAAACTAGGCCTAGACTGCTGTTAGTCTCCTAACTCACACCGAGCTCTGTTCACCCATCACCTCTGTACTCGCTCACCTACATTGGCTCCCGGTCCAGAAATACCTCAAATTTAAAATCACAACCTTGTGTATGTCTCCTCCATGGCCTCATCCCTCCCTAACTCTGTAACCTTCTCCATCCCTGTTACCCTCCCAGCTCTCTACACTGCTCCAGCCTGGCCTTGGCACTCCCCAGTTTTAATCACCCTGCCATTGGTGAACCTGCTTTCAGTTCCCTGATCCCTAAACTCGAGAATTTTCTCCTCAAACCTCTCCACCTCTCTTTCTCTTCTTCTGCAAGACAATCCTTAAAGCTGCCTCTTTGATCAAGATTTGCCTGGTATCCTAATATATGGCTCAGTGGCAGATTTTGTAGAGTAAATACCTTGTGTAAAGCATCTTGGGTCATTTTGTAATATATTTACAGACAAGAGGTCAATACAGGCTGTTGTCTGGTCCATGGTGAAGACAGCAAGATTGCAAAGGGTAGAGTAACTTCCAATATTCAGCCACACCATTGCCCTTTCATGTTTGACCTGGTTATAATAGAAGGAGGAGACAATATCCTTTAGTTGGAGAGTCCAAGATGAGGTGAGTTTGGTCAAATTCAAATCCATTTCCAATTGATAAGAAACAGTTGTGCAGGAGTCATGAATTCCCATTAAACCTTCAGCCTTCACTAGCTTAAAACATTAGCAGTTCTGGAAATTAGACACTAGATATAAATACAATAAGGTTCCTTGGAATCCATATTGAGGAGTCAAAGGAAAGGATACAAGGGTCTTTACTTTGTATCTAACGTAGGCTCAGAGACCATTTACAGCACGGGGTTATATACAGAGTAAAGCTCCCTCTACACTGTCCCCATCAAACACTCCCAGGACAGGTACAGCACGGGGTTAGATACAGAGTAAAGTTCCCTCTACACTGTCCCCATTAAACACTCCCAGGACAGGTACAGCACGGGGTTAGATACAGAGTAAAGTTCCCTCTACACTGTCCCCATCAAACACTCCCAGGACAGGTACAGCACGGGGTTAGATACAGAGTAAAGTTCCCTCTACACTGTCCCCATTAAACACTCCCAGGACAGGTACAGCACGGGGTTAGATACAGAGTAAAGTTCCCTCTACACTGTCCCCATTAAACACTCCCAGGACAGGTACAGCACGGGGTTAGATACAGAGTAAAGTTCCCTCTACACTGTCCCCATTAAACACTCCCAGGACAGGTACAGCACGGGGTTAGATACAGAGTAAAGCTCCCTCTACACTGTCCCCATCAAACACTCCCAGGACAGGTACAGCACGGGGTTAAATACAGAGTAAAGCTCCCTCTACACTGTCCCCATCAAACACTCCAAGGACAGGTACAGCACGGGGTTAGATACAGAGTAAATCTCCCTCTACACTGTCCCTATCAAACACTCTCAGGACAGGTACAACACAGAGTTAGATATACAGTAAAGCTCTCTCTCCATTGCACCTGGAAGACATGTAGAACTCTGGTAGAATTCTTCCAGTGTAATAAACAGCTCAGCAAGTGCTGCTGCGAGGAATTTTTAGACCACCTAACAGTAGTTATATCATTAAAAATATTATCGAGAGAGAAATAACTGGAGCTTGTAACAAAGCCAATATAATAACTGTGGGGGACTTTAATCTTTATATAGACTGGACCAATCAAATTTGTGAAGGTGATTTGAAGATGAGTTTGTAGAAAGTTTTTGTGACAATTTGCTGGAGTGAAGCATTGTGGGACTGACTGAGGACAAAGCTGTTTGAGATCTGGTATTGTGTAACGAGGCTGTGTATGTCAGTAATCTCCTAGTAAAAAATCCACTGGAAAAAATTCATCATAATGCAGTTGAACTCCATGTTCAATTTGAGAGCGACATTCTCCAGTCCCAAACAGGAGGCTTGAACTTAGGCAAAGTGAATGATCTTAGTATGAGTGAGGAGCTTACTAAGTTTTAATGGGCACATGGACTAAAATGTCTGGCAGTAAATAAACAGGGGGAAACGTTTAAAAAAAAATACAAAACCTTGAACAAAAATACATTCCATTGGAAAACAAAATCTCAGCACAAATGATGACAGATGCAATTTCATGGATGATGCTTTTGGCTCAAGATGTCAGGAGAGTCAATCTAGACTTGATGACCGCCTTCTACTGAGGCTATGGGACCTGGGGAAATGCGTGCACAGAGCTTTTAAGGTGGTGGGACATATTGAACAGTAGTTAGCAAACAGACGGGATCTTGGGCTTAATAAATAGAGGCATTGAGTGCTAAAGCAGGGAAGTTATGCTGAACCTTTATAAAGCTCTGGTTAGGCCCCAACTAGAGTATTGTGGCCGGTTCTGGTCACCACACTTTAGGAAGGATGTGAGGGTCCTTGAGAGGGTGCGGAGGAGATTTACCAGAATGGGTCCAGGGGATGGTGGGGGAGGGGTTGGGGAGTGTATTGGTTACAAGGTTAGGTTGGGGAAGCTGGGATGGTTCCCCTTTGTGGGGTTTGAGGGGGGATCTGATAGAGGGGTATAGGATTATGACAAGTTTAGATAAGGTAGACAAAGGAAAACTGTTCCCGGTAGCCGACTGCGAAAGGGCTAAGGTCACAGATTTAAGAGGTTTGGGGCAAGAGATACAGGGACAATGTGAGAAAGAAATTTTTCACACATCGAGTGGTAATGATCTGGAACTCACTGCCCATGATGGTGGAAGTAGAGATGACCAATGATTTCGAAAGGAAATTGGATAAGCATTTGAGGGAAATAAACTTTTAGTCCATGAGGAGACAGTGGGGAATGGGTCTGACTGAATTGTTTTACAGAGAGCCGGCATGAATCAGATGGGCTGACTGCCTGTCTCTGTGCCCTGTGACTCTATAAAGATTAATTTGTGGCTTACAAGTGAAGTCAAGGATAACATTAGATTAATAGAAAAAATACTTGTAACATGTAATGACCGGATGGGAGGAGTGCGCAGTTTATCTAGCCCCGCTACCCCGCAGGTTGTACCATTAGTTTAAAAGTTTAATTCACACACCAACATGGCCAATTATTTACCTTCGCTACTGTTAGAGCCAGAATAACAGAGACTTTAACCAGGCTCCTTTCAATAAACTCAGAATAGTTTCTTATAAAATGAAACTTCTTTTTCAAACAAGTTGCAAGAACTGGGTAACACACAATTTGTAATCTGGAAGTGTAACTATCCATCCCTTTTAAAATCCCTCAGCAAACGCACGCACATGCACGCACGCACGCACATGCACGCACATGCACGCACGCACGCACATACATGCACGCACATACATGCATGCACGCGCACGCATGCACACGCACATGCACGCACGTGCACATACGCGCGCACACGCACACGCACACATGCACACATGCACACACGCACACACGCACACATGCACACATGCACACATGCACACATGCACACACGCACACATGCGCACGCACATACATGCACACACATGCACACGCGCGCGCACGGACACGCGCGCGCGCCCGCAGACACGCGCGCGGACACGCGCGCGCGCCCGCAGACACGCGCGCCCGCAGACACGCGCGCCCGCAGACACGCGCGCCCGCAGACACGCGCGCGCGCAGACACAGACACGCGCGCGCGCAGACACAGACACGCACGCGCGCGCAGACACAGACACGCACGCGCGCGCAGACACAGACACAGACACGCGCGCGCAGACACAGACACAGACACGCGCGCGCAGACACAGACACAGACACGCGCGCGCAGACACAGACACGCGCGCGCGCGCAGACACAGACACAGGCACGCGCGCGCAGACACAGACACGCGCGCGCAGACACAGACACAGACGCGCACGCACGCGCACGCGCACACGCAGACACAGGCACGCGCGCGCGCGCACACGCAGACACAGGCACGCGCGCGCGCGCACACGCAGACACAGGCACACACGCGCGCGCACGCACAGACAGACGCGCGCGCGCGCGCGCGCACAGACAGACGCGCGCGCGCGCGCGCGCACAGACAGACGCGCGCGCGCGCGCGCGCACAGACAGACGCGCGCGCGCGCGCGCGCACAGACAGACGCGCGCGCGCGCGCGCGCACGCACAGACAGACGCGCGCGCGCGCGCACGCACAGACAGACGCGCGCGCGCGCGCGCAGACAGACGCGCGCGCGCGCGCACGCACAGACAGACGCGCGCGCGCGCGCGCACGCACAGACAGACGCGCGCGCGCGCGCACGCACAGACAGACGCGCGCGCGCGCGCACGCACAGACAGACGCGCGCGCGCGCGCACGCACAGACAGACGCGCGCGCGCGCGCACGCACAGACAGACGCGCGCGCGCGCGCGCACGCACAGACAGACACACACACAAAGGACAAAGAGATTGAACATCTGCAGAGATGGGTGGCTTGGGAAAAGGCTTTATAACACAAAGGATAAAGTTTGCAGGGTTTTGACATTGTCAATCTGGAGCTCTTTCATATGAAGACACATCACCAGTCCTTGTAGATGCCTGGAGGTTCTCACCAACGGAGCTTCGGCTTGGAGGAAAATGAGCCAAATCAATCATTCTCATCTCAGCCTCTTGGGTTGCCAAAGACAGACAAGTTCCACTGAGATTAGATTCCTAGCTGGATATTGATAGCCACTATATTTCAGGCAAGACGAGGAGAGTGAGAGCTGGGCAGCTTCACTTTCTCCGTTCATTCCCAACTGAGTTTTAAAAAAAAATCAAAAATTAAAACTCCTCCATCAGGTGATTACCAGTAAATCACCAGGCCTTGCCTTTAAACCAGTTTTTTTCCCCCTTCAATCGCAGTAATTGCAGTTCAATAAGCAAACAGCTCCGTCCCCTCAAGGGCCATCCTGGTCTGATGATCTCTTGGAAAAGGCATGCTAGCTCACAGGCCAAGGTAGACTAATGATCTCTTTAAAAAAAAATCTCAAGTGTCCAAATAAAGCAACGTCCTTCCAAACTTTAGAAGAAAAAGAGTTCTGGAGGAGATGGTTTGAACTAATGTTGTGAAGAATAATAGTCAGCCTGAGGGTTAGGAGAGTTTTAGAAACCAGAAAAATGTCAGTCAAGGAGGGAAAAATAGATGAGAGAGTAAATTAGCAAGAAATATTAAAGCACATGGGATTGGGGGTAGTGTATTGAGATGGATAGAAAACTGGTTGGCAGACAGGAAACAAAGAGTAGGAATAAACGGGTCTTTTTCCGAATGGCAGGCAGTGACTAGTGGGGTACCGCAGGGATCTGTGCTGGGACCCCAGCTATTCACAATATATATTAATGCTTTAGATGAGGGAACTAAACGTAATTCTCCAAATTTGCAGATGACACAAAGCTGGGGGGGAGGGTGAGCTGTGAGGAGGATGCAGAGATGCTTCAGTGTGATTTGGACAAGCTGAGTGAGTGGGCAAATGCATGGCAGATACAGCATAATGTGGATAAATGTGAGGTTATCCACTTTGGTAGCAAAAACAGGAAGGCAGATTATTATCTGAATGGCTATAAATTGAGAGAGGGGAATGTGCAACGAGACCTGGGTGTCCTTGTACACCAGTCGCTGAAGGTAAGCATGCAGGTGCAGCAGGTGGTAAAGAAGGCAAATGGTATGCTGGCCTTCATAGCGAGAGGATTCGAGTACAGGAGCAGGGATGTCTTGCTGCAATTATACAGGGCCTTGGTGGGACCACACCCAGAATATTGTGTGCAGTTTTGGTCTCCTTATCTGAGGAAGGATGTACTTGCTATAGAGGGAGTGCAGCGAAGGTTTACCCGGCTGCTTCCTGCGATGACAGGACTGACATATGGAGGAGAGATTGAGTCGATTAGGATTATATTCACTGGAGTTCAGAAGAATGAGAGGGGATTTCACAGAAACCCATAAAATTCTAACAGGACTAGACAGGGTAGAGGCAGGAAGGATGTTCCCGATGGTGGGGGAGTCCAGAACCAGGGGTCACAGTCTGAGGATATGGGGTAGACCATTTAGGACTGAGATGAGGAGATTCCACAGTATTCCAGATGTGGTCTCAACAAAGACCTGTACAACTGTATCAAGACTTCAATATTCAGGCACTCCAATCCCCTTGCAGTAAAGGCCAACATGCAATTTGACTTCCTAGTTGCTTGCTGCACCTGCATGTTAACTTTCTGTATGAGGAAGTCATACAGAGTATGACCTGTACAAACACACCCAAGTCTCTCCAAACATCAACTTCTACATGTTTCATTGTCTTTTACAAAATATTCTTCTTTTCTATTCTTTTAAAGTGAATAACCACCTCACACTTCCCTACACCATAATCCTCTGACACCCTGCAGCCCATTCCCTAACCTGTCTTTATCTCTGTGCTGCCTCCCCATGTCCTCCCACAGCTTACCTTCCTAACTAGCTTGGTATCATCGGCAAACTTAGATACGTTACTCTCTGTCTCTTTGAGAGCCCAGCAACTGCATGTTGGTGTTTACTGCAATGGGATTGGAGGTGCCTGAATATAGAAGTCTTGATACAGTGGTGAGCCTGTGGAATTCGCTACCACAGAAAGTAGTTGAGGCCAAAACATTGTATGTTATCAAGAAGGAGTTAGTATAGCTCTTGGGGCGAAAGGGATCAAAGGGTATGGGGAGAAAGCGGGAGCAGGCTATTGAGATCGGCCATGATCATAATGAATGGCAGAGCAGGCTCGAAGGGCTGAATGGCCTACTCCTGCTCCTAGTTTCTATGTTTCTATAAAAACAGATAGTAAGAGCTTTTACAAATATATAAGAAAAGAGGGAAGTAGCCAAAGTTGGTTCCTTAGAAGCAGAGACAGGTGAAATTATCATGGGGAATGAGAAAATGGCAGAGAGGTTGAACAAATATTTTGTGTCTGTCTTCACGGTAGAAAGATACAAATTATATACCAGAAACACGGGGTAACCTAAGGGCTAATGAGAGTGGGGAACTTATGGTAATTAATATCAGCAGAGAAAAAGTACTGGAGAAAATTGAGTGACTAAAAGCTGTCAAATACCCATGACATTGATGGCCCATATCCTAGGCTTCTGAAAGAGATAATGGGAACAGCGGCTATCATTTTCCAAAATTCCCTTGGTTCTAGCATGGTGCCAGGGGATTGGAAGTCAATGTAACACCGTTATTGAGGAAAACACGGAGCTAGAGGCCAGGTGGTCTGGCATCAGGGAAATGCTGGAATCTACTGAATTAAAGAAGTCTTAACAATGCACTTAGAAAATCATTGTATGGTCAGACAAAGTCAACATAGTTTTATGAAAGAGAAGTATTTTTTGACAAATTTGTTGGAGTTTTTTTGAAGATGGAACTAGCAGGGTAGATAAAGAGGAACCAGTAGATGTCGACACTTGGATTTCCAAAAGACTTTTGATAAGGTGCCATGCAAAAGATTAATACACAAATGAAGAGCTCTTGGACTTGGTGATATATTAGCGTGGATAAAGGATTGGTTAGCAGGCAGGGAGCAGACAGTAGGGATAATTGAGTATTTTCAGGCTGTGATGGGCAGAGTGCTACAAGGGTCAGTGCTGGGGTCTCAGCTATTTACAATCTATATTCGTGTCTAAGACAAAGAGACAGAGAGTAACGTATCTAAGTTTGCTGATGATACCAAGCTAGTTAGGAAGGTAAGCTGTGGGAGGACATGGGGAGGCAGCACAGAGATAAAGACAGGTTAGGGAATGGGCTGCAGGGTGTCAGAGGATTATGGTGTAGGGAAGTGTGAGGTGGTTATTCACTTTAAAAGAATAGAAAAGAAGAATATTTTGTAAAAGACAATGAAACATGTAGAAGTTGATGTTTGGAGAGACTTGGGTGTGTTTGTACAGGTCATACTCTGTATGACTTCCTCATACAGAAAGTTAACATGCAGGTGCAGCAAGCAACTAGGAAGTCAAATTGCATGTTGGCCTTTACTGCAAGGGGATTGGAGTGCCTGAATATAGAAGTCTTGATACAGTTGTACAGGTCTTTGTTGAGACCACATCTGGAATACTGTGTGCAGTTTTGGTCACTGAGGGAGTGCCACACTGTCAAATTGTCAGTACTGAGGGAGTGCCGCATTGTTGAAGGGTCAGTACTGTGGGAGTGCAGTACTGTCAAAGGGTCAGTACTGATGGAGTGTCACCTTGTTGAAGGGGCTGTACTGCGGGGGTGCTGCACTGTCGGAGGGTCAGTACTGAGGGAGTGCTGCACTGTCAGAGGGTCAGTACTGAGGGAGTGCTGCACTGTCGGAGGGTCAGTACTGAGGGAGTGCTGCACTGTCGGAGGGTCAGTACTGAGGGAGTGCTGCACTGTCGGAGGGTCAGTACTGAGGCAGTGCTGCACTGTCGGAGGGTCAGTACTGAGGCAGTGCTGCACTGTCGGAGGGTCAGTACTGAGGGAGTGCTGCACTGTCGGAGGGTCAGTACTGAGGGAGTGCTGCACTGTCGGAGGGTCAGTACTGAGGGAGTGCTGCACTGTCGGAGGGTTAGTACTGAGGGAATGCTGAAAGGCGCTATATAAATGAAAATTCTTTCTTTTCACCAGGGAGAACTTGAGGAAAAAACCTGGTTCCTTTGTCAACACTGCCTGCCCCAGGCGGGACACACACTTCTGTGCTGTCTGCAATGATTTTGCCTCAGGATATCACTATGGGGTCTGGTCCTGTGAGGGATGCAAAGCCTTCTTCAAAAGAAGCATTCAAGGTAAGAGCTGCTCTGCTGCTTGTTTTGTGATCTATTTGTTCAGGTTACCAAAAATACCACCAGAATGTTGGCCTTTATCTCAGCGAGCAGGAATAGAAAGAGTGATGTGCTGGTTGTACAGATCCTTGGGACATACACCAGCCCAGTTCTGAGCATATAAGGATGTAGGGGTCTTGGTGGGGGTGCAGTCTGGATTCACAAGAATGATACTGGAGCTGAAATGGTTAAAATGTATGAGTTTACAGAGACTAGGCTTGGATTGCCTTGAGTGTGGAAGGTTAATGTGTGATCAATGCTGAAGGAATTAAATATTGCTGAAAGGGGAGACATGTTGCTGAAGCTGTTCATCTTCTACTCATCAGGACAAATGCAAGAATGCCAAATTTCAAACAATCGCAACAATTTATACTATAGGAGAAAAGGGTGCTGATTGGTTGGTATGTGGACTTTGATTGGGTGAGGCGTTGCCATGGAGAGAGCAACGGGGAACTATAGGCTTCCCAAACTCAAGGGTAATTCAGAAAAGGGTCAGGCCTTGAACCCTTTCGGAGGCTGAGTGCGGAGAATCTATTTCCTTTGGCCGCAGAGTGGAGAATGAGGGAGAATCAGAGGGCTGCCAAATCTGCTTGAAGGTGTTTCTGGAGGTTCATCAATGATATTTTTCCTCCAGTTGGCCTCCCTCCCCCACCCCCACTTTCTCACCATTGGATGCTCAACATGTCATCCTCTTAGTGCCTCACCACCTCAGCCAATTGGAAAGCAAACTGACTCAATCTTCCCCGATTGGATGATTCTTGACCTGTCAGTCAAACAGTATATTTTTCAAGTGTCTGATATTTTTATGATTAAAATTCAAAAGTGTTCAAACAAAACTTTTTTTTGAAAAATACAATTGCTGCCTGAATCTCAGCCGCTCACCTTGATTGCTTCTCAACTCTCCTTAACCTCCAGCTCTTTGACCCTCTCCAGTCCCTTCTCAGGCACTTGTTTGGATCAGATGAAGCCTCTGGGAAGCCACTTGGGTCATTTATCCTTGGGCCTAGCTGGTTAATGTGATCACGGTTTAATTAACTACAAAATACTGGCCTTCACCCCTGAGCAGGGAGCGGCCTGTGAGATGGGGGAAGAGAAACACAGAGGATTGTGTAGGATTTACAGTACAGGAACAGGCCATTCAGCCCATCCAGTCCATGCCGGTGTTTAAGCTCCAGCCAAGCCTCCTCCCATTTTTTCTCATCTAAATTTACCATTGTAACCCTCTATTCCCTTCTCTCTCTCATGTGCTCGCCTAACTTCACCTTCAATGTATCTGTGCTGTTTCCTTCAACCACTCCCTTTGGTAGCGAGTTTCACATTCTCACCGTTGCCTGGGTGAAGAAGTTTCTTTTGAGTTGCCAATTGGATTTTTTGGTGACTATCTTATATTGACAGACTCTCGTTCTGCTCTTGATCATTTTCAATATGAATTCTCAAGCCCTCTGGAAGGACAAACAAAACTGTCCCAGCCTAAGAATGTGTGGTAGATATTCCTGTTGGACATTGGAAAGCAAACGTTAGAGCCAGGATTTTATGGCTTCTCCCACCCGGCGGGATATTAGGCTCCCGCCGAACTGAATGGAGATTTATATGGCTCATCGCCTCCTCCAGGGGGCGACATGCTGGAGCGAGGCCATAAAATCCCGGCCTCGGTGTAACGTGTTATATAATCAGTTAGAAAATGGTGTATGAGCCTTGCCATCAGCGTGTTAGCTGGTGAGCGAATCCATTCGAGAAAAGGGGGAGTAAGTGTGTGTGTGTGAGAAAGAGACAATGACATAGATTTAAAAAGAAATATTCTTGAAAGTTGGGTGTCGCTGGCTGGGTCAGCAGTTATTGCCCATCCCTAGTTGCCCTTGAGAAGGTGGTGGTGAGCTGCCTTCTTGAGCCGCTGCAGTCCATGTGGTGTAGGTACACCCACAGTGCTATTAGGGAGGGAGTTCCAGGATTTTGACCCAGCGAAAGTGAAGGAACGGTGATATATTTCCAAGTCAGGATGGTGAGTGACTTGGAGGGGAACTTCCAGGTGGTGGTGTTCCCATGTGTCTGCTGCCCTGATTCTTAAGAGAGAAGTATTTTGGAGAGTGGAATCGTACCAGCAGGCATTTAAATCAATGGCTCAGGTATCAGCAGCAACAGTCTGTCAGGAATAAGTAGCAGCCACCAAACCCTAAGGAACGAAACTATAGAATCTGCTAATGACCTTGGAGAAAATATGCAATTGTGAAAATAACCTCAAAAATAGATTTATCTTTTCTTTAACAGGCTTTAATTTGGTTTTGTGTCATCCAAAAATAAGTGAGCACTTGATATCATAATCCCCATTGGTACGGAGAGTGAAATTTAAACCTATGCACTATTACACTCATGTACAGTACTGAGTCCAAATAATATTTATTAAAGAGCTGTAAGTAGTTTTGCTCTTGCACCAGAGGGGATTATATCCACCAAACAAGTTTGGCTACCTATACTTATAACAATTAATTAGAATTATTAAACACATTTTGGGGTGATTTTGAAAGTCATTGCTTATCGACATGGCATCATCAGGTGCCTGTGTTCACTCAGTTGTTCGACTCGGGCCGCTAGAATGATTCCATTGACTTTTCTGTTTATGTCTGGAATGTTCCCTCAGGTTGGAATGTCTGCAGTCTACAATCATCTGTCTGCAGTTTGCAATTGTCTGTCTGCAGTTTGCAATTATCTGTCTACTGTCTATAGAACACTTGTGTGGTCCACTGCCTGTCTGCTACCTATAGTCTGCTTCTTAAGCCACAGTCTGCTGTCAGTAGCCTTCTGCCTGTCTGCTGTCTGTAGACTCCTTTCTGTGGTCCACTGTCTGCTGCCTGTAGTCTGCTTTTTATCTGCAGTCTTCGGCCTGTAGTCTTCCACCTGTTCGCTGCTTTCTGCCTGCAGCCATTGCCTGAATCCGTTGTTTTCTGTTTTCAGTCACAAAAGAGACCTTAAAAAATTAATCAGTGACAGAATTGAATGAGGAGCAATTTTTGCACCAAGTAAATGTGACACTGGAAGCCAAACGGGAAGATTCAATCCCCAGTTTCCATGGCAACTAAAACCTTTTTCTTAATAGTCCAAGTGCTGCAGTTAATCTTGGCCATGCTGGAGAGCAGAGGGAATCTCTTTTCAAAATATCTTAATTGTGTTTAGTCTACCACTTTTAACCCCCAGCTTCCTGACCCTGGCTTTAATCACTCCATTATTGGTGACCGTTTATTTGCCTGTCAAAGCCCTAACCTCTGGAATTCCCTCATTAAACCCCTCCCCTCCCTCCTAAGGATGCTCCTTTAAAACCTACTTCTTTGACTGAGATTTCACCTAGCCCAGTGCTTGATTTGTCTAAGTTACCTTCCGGTTACCTTTTGGATGTTTTATTACATTAAAGGTGCTATATAAATGCAGGTTGTCATTGCAGACTAGCCTTATATCCCCTGAGAAATAGAAGAATAAAGGTTGTCTCATTGAGGCATTAAAGGTGATTAACGGTTGTTTGGTAGGACAGAACCTGAGTGTTGCTGAAAAGAGACATTTTGTTGAAGCTTTTTGTCTTGCACTTATCAGGACAACCCCAAGAATACCAATGTCAGGGGAAGCAGCAACTTTACACTGCATGAGAAGAGAGTGCTGATTGGTTGGCAAGTGGACTCTGATTGGTAGAGGCATTGCCATGGAAAATGCACCAGTTAATGGTGACTGCCAGTTACCTGCCAAGCATTGATTGAAATTTAAACCAGGCAGCTTGACTCTGATTGGTCAAGGCATTGCCCTGAGGAATGAACCAGTGAATCTTATTACTTATTTTGTTTAGCTGAAACAGGCACAGTGTGTGTACATGTTCTTTCTGTCTGCACAGAACAGGGCCCCGTGAATTAATATATGTAGCTTCCAGTACACGGAAATGTACCACACTGTGAGCCCAACTGACTATCTTAAACTGGTTGTCAGCATATTTCTAACACACCGAGGATTGTTTAGCAAATGTTGTCCAATCGCGGAATCACATTTAATACTAGACACTGTGTGTTGAGTTTTGCAAGCACGGGCTGGTTGGGTCCAGTCTGTACCCTGCCTGTTGTGAACAATGGCTGGGACATGCTGTTTGATACAATCCGCCAATCTTTAGGATGTTCGGCCAACATACCCAGCATCACACTGGCACTGAAATTTATTTACTACATTACTCATTTGTGTGATAGGCAGAACGTCTTTTTGGCTTGATGGCAGCATCCTGTTAGTGGTGAATACCACTCGTGTTGCTACTGCATAGTAGCAGCGTGAAACAGCTAGCTTCACCTGTTACTCAAATTTTTGAGATACTTTTGCCCTTCCAGGGTAATCTGAGGCAAACTGGGCACTTTTCAGGGCTGTAAGTGACGGCTTTAGGCCCGTTCATGAGTTTGTGTGATATATAGCACAAAATGATCTGATCAGGGTGGCCATTATCCCACAGGATGTCTTAGATGCCCCTATTTCAGCATCAAGCTCGCACGGTGAGCAAATAGCTCAGGCCCGATTTACGAGGTTGCTGATAAGGCCGATGTTACAGCGCGTGGAACTGTAAGAATCCCCATACATATACTGACTAGTGAAGATAGGCTTGTGGTAGACTATGGTAGAGAATCCTCTGGCAGATTTCTCATCTCTTACATCAAGGAAGGGGAATTCATTTCACTGCTCTGTTTCAAAGGTGAATTTGAGCGCAGGATGGAGCCCATAAGACTTGCAAGGAAATTATTACACTCTGCTCCGGATTTAAGTATAGCAAATGTATTATCCACATATCAAAAATAT
Source organism: Carcharodon carcharias (assembly GCF_017639515.1). Lineage (NCBI taxonomy): Eukaryota > Metazoa > Chordata > Chondrichthyes > Lamniformes > Lamnidae > Carcharodon > Carcharodon carcharias. Next base: position 111,121,349 of record NC_054486.1, read on the forward strand.
GCAAGTGGTAGGAAGTTAGGTGACATTCCATTGGGGACATGTTTCTCATGGAACCCAACAAAGATGTTAGTGAGAATTGGGCCTAGAGGGGACGCCATGGGCAACACCATCTATTTGGGCAGAAAACTGAACTCAACGCACGAGTTGCCGAGTTCATAAGCTTAATGAAGACTGATTCACGCAATGGTGACAAGTCTAGATCGCCATGGTATAGTGCTGCAGCGCAAATTCCTTAAGTGGAACATTGGTGAATAGGCTAGCAATGTCAAATGAGCACATGGACACAGCGTTGCTATCGATATGCAAGTCCTGAGTGTTCTTCACAAATGGAAGGAATCCTTCACTGTGTATGTGGAAAACTTGGTCAAGACCCGGCCATAACAACTTGTCCAACTATTTGGCCATTTCATGCTGTGCAGAACCGGCCATTGATAAGACAGGGCGTAAAGGGACAGCACTTTTGTGTGTCTTGGGCAGCCCATACACACATGGACACAGCGAGCTGTGAGGACAAACCCTGTCATATATATCCCGTGGTAGCTCATCACTCTTACACAAGTCCAGCAAGCGTTTTTTGAGCTTACTTTCGAGCAAGGCTGTCTGGTCATGTTGAGTGGCAGGTCCAATGGAAAATGAATTTAGACCTGTCATTAAGAATTGCCTGCAGTTTGTTGATATAGTCACGCTTGTTAAGGGTGACTATTCCTGTTCATTTGTCAGGTTTACTGATGTGTATGTCTGGGTTGGTCTTAAGGCCTCCAATGCTGTAAGATATTTGCTTGCATATGCAAATCAGACAGGTCGTTGGGAATCCCACAAACTGCACACTCTAGATCAGCTAAATGGACCTTCTTCAGGGAACGCTGGTTTGTGGTAGGGTAGTTGGGAGTAGAGGAATTTGAACTCAGCAAATACCTCTTCCTGTTTGATTTGGGGTGAAAGCACGGTAAAATCGAAACCATGTGCAAGAATAAAGTATACTTGCCAACCAATCAGCGCTCCCTTCTCAGACAGTATAAAGCTGCTGCTTCCCCTGACATTGGTATTCTTGCGATCGTCCTGATGAGTGCAAGACAAAGACCTTCGACAAAATGTCTTTTTTCAGCAATACTCAAGATGATTAACATGGGTAATAAGAGTAGAGAGAGAGAGAGAAATTGTTTTTACCAAATGTCTTCACTCCCCTAATTCTGGCCTCTTGAGATCCCTGATTTTAATCATTTCACCATTGGTGGCCATGCCTTCAACTGCCTGGGCCCTAAGCTCTGGGATTCCCTCCCTAAACTTCTCTGCTTTGTTCTCCTTCAAAATACTCCTTAAAACTCCCTGTTTGGTCAACTTTTGGTCATCCACTCAAATCTCTCTTCGGGGGCTCGGTGTTGTATTTTATTTAAATGTTGCTCCTATGAAGCTCCTTGTGGTGTATTATTATGTAAAGGTGCTATATAAATGTAAGTTGTTGTTGTTAGTGGGGTGGGGGGGGAGCGGTCAGGTGGCAGCGGGGTCCAACCTTAAAGTCAGGCCAGGTCATTGGGGGGTGATGTCAGGAAGGAGAATGGGAATCTGGAAATCCCTCCGGCCAAAAAGCTATCAAGGCTAGGGGCAGTGTGGGGGTCCGGGGAAAATCTCAGAAACAGACATCGGGAGATTGTGGTCGGTAAGGGTATTAATGGATATGGAACCAAGACAGGCAGATGAGGTTCACTTACTGATCAACCATGATCTAACTAAATGGTTCACCCCCTGGTCCCTATGAACAATTACAGGCCAGCACACTTCACATCCATTGGGACGCTATTAGATTCACATCACACGGTGTTGTTATATAATATATACAGATTTGTACCCAGTATCCAAGTGTTATTACATAATATAGAGGGCTTTATACTCAGTAACACAGTGTGTTATTGTATAATATATACAGTGTTATACCCAGTAACGCACGGTGTGTTATAATATATACAGCATTATACTCAGTAACACGTAGGCTGTTATTATATAATATACACGGTGATATACCTAATAACACACGTTATTGCTATATATTATATACAGTCTTATACTCAGGAAAAAACAGTATGTTATATAATACACTATTATACCCAGTAACATGCAGTGTTATTGTATAAGATATATGGTATTATATCCAGGGGAAAAAACTGTTATATGATATATATAGTCTTATGCCCAGTAACACGCAGTGTGTTATTATATAATATATATGGTATAATACCCAGTAACACATAGTGTGTTAATATATTATATATGTGGTGTTATAACCAGTAACAGTGTGTTATGATATAATATATATGGTGTTATACCCAGTAACACGTAGTGTGTTATTATATAATATATATGGTGTTATACCCAGTAACAGTGTGTTATTATATAATATAAATGGTGTTATACCCAGTAACACGCAGTGTGTTATGATATAATATAAATGGTGTTATACCCAGTAACACAGTGTGCTTTTATATAATATATATGGTGTTATACCCAGTAACACATAGTGTGTTAATATATTATATATGTGGTGTTATAACCAGTAACAGTGTGTTATGATATAATATAAATGGTGTTATACCCAGTAACACAGTGTGCTTTTATATAATATATATGGTGTTATACCCAGTAACACAGTGTGCTTTTATATAATATATATGGTGTTATACCCAGTAACACGCAGTGTGTTATTATATAATATATATGGTGTTATACTCAGTAACACATAGTGTTAATATATTATATATATGGTGTTATAACCAGTAACAGTGTGTTATGATATAATATATATGGTGTTATACCCAGTAACAGTGTGTTATTATATAATATATATGGTGTTATACCCAGTAACATGCAGTGTGTTATGATATAATATATATGGTGTTATACTCAGTAACACATAGTGTTAATATATTATATATATGGTGTTATAACCAGTAACAGTGTGTTATGATATAATATATATGGTGTTATACCCAGTAACACGCAGTGTGTTATTATATAATATGTATGGTGTTATACCCAGTAACACAGTGTGCTTTTATATAATATATATGGTGTTATACCCAGTAACACGCAGTGTGTTATGATATATATATGATGTCATAGCCAGTAACACGCAGTGTGTTAATATATAATATATATGGTATTATACCCAGTAACACGCAGTGTTATTATATAATATATATGATATACCCAGTAACACGCAGTGTGTTATTATATAATATATGGTGTTATACCCAGTAACACGCAGTGTGTTATTATATAATATATGGTATTATACCCAGTAACACGCAGTGTTATTATATAATATATATGATATACCCAGTAACACGCAGTGTGTTATTATATAATATATATGGTATTATACCCAGTAACACGCAGTGTTATTATATAATATATATGATATACCCAGTAACACGCAGTGTGTTATTATATAATATATATGGTATTATACCCAGTAACACGCAGTGTTATTATATAATATATATGATATACCCAGTAACACGCAGTGTGTTATTATATAATATATATGGTATTATACCCAGTAACACGCAGTGTTATTATATAATATATATGATATACCCAGTAACACGCAGTGTGTTATTATATAATATATATGGTATTATACCCAGTAACACGCAGTGTGTTATTATATAATATATATGGTGTTATACCCAGTAACACGCAGTGTTATTATATAATATATATGATATACCCAGTAACACGCAGTGTGTTATTATATAATATATGGTATTATACCCAGTAACACGCAGTGTTATTATATAATATATATTGATATACCCAGTAACACGCAGTGTGTTATTATATAATATATATGGTATTATACCCAGTAACACGCAGTGTTATTATATAATATATATGATATACCCAGTAACACACAGTGTGTTATTATATAATATATATGGTATTATACCCAGTAACACGCAGTGTTATTATATAATATATATGATATACCCAGTAACACGCAGTGTGTTATTATATAATATATATGGCGTTACACCCAGTAACACGCAGTGTGTTATTATATAATATATATGGTGTTATACCCAGTAACATGCAGTGTGTTAATATATAATATATATGGTGTTATACCCAGTAACACGCAGTGTGTTATTATATAATATATATGGTGTTGTACCCAGTAACAGTGTGTTATGATATAATATATATGGTGTTATACCCAGTAACACACTTATTATATAATATATATGGTGTTATACCCAGTAACACACAGTATGTTATGGTATATATAGTGTTATACCCAGTAACAGTGTGTTATGATATAATATATATGGTGTTACACCCAGTAACATACAGTGTGTTGTTATATAATCTGTATGGTGTTATACCCAGTAACACGCAGTGTGTTATGATATAATATATATGGTGTTATACCCAGTAACACGCAGTGTGTTATGATATAATATATATGGTGTTATACCCAGTATCACACAGTATGTTATGGTATATATAGTGTTATACCCAGTAACAGTGTGTTATGATATAATATATATGGTGTTACACCCAGTAACATAGTGTGTTGTTATATAATCTGTAAGGTGTTATACCCAGTAACACGGTGTGTTATAATATAATATATATTGTTATACCCAGTAACACGCAGTGTGTTAATATATAATATATATGGTGTTATACCCAGTAACACGCAGTGTGTTAATATATAATATATATGGTGTTATACCCAGTAACACGCAGTGTGTTATTATATAATATATATGGTATTATACCCAGTAACATACAGTGTGTTATCATATAATATATATAGTGTTATACCCAGTAACACACAGTGTGTTATGATATAATATATATGGTGTTATACCCAGTAACATGCCGTGTGTTATTATATAATATATGTGGTGTTATACCCAGTAACACACAGTATGTTATGCTATATATATGGTGTTATACCCAGTGACACAGTGTGTTATGGTATAATATATATGGTGTTATATCCAGTAACACAGTGTGTTATTATATAATCCGTATGGTGTTATACCCAGTAACACACAGTGTGTTATCATAAAATATATATGATGTTATACCCAGTAACACAGTGTGTTATTATATAATATATATAGTGTTATACCCAGTAACACACAGTTTGTTATTATATAATATATATGGTGTAACACACAGTGTGTTATGATATAATATATGTGGTGTTATACCCAGTAACACACAGTGTGTTATGATATAATATATATGGTGTTATACCCAGTAACACACAGTGTGTTATGATATATATACAGAACTTGAGTATTGGTGAAAAAAGAGACATGTCGCAGCATTTTGTCTCACACTCATCAGGACACGTCACAAGAATACCAATATAAGTAGAAAACAACAACTTACATACTGACAGTCACCATCACTGGTGCAGTCTCCATGGTTACATCACTTGCCAACCAATCAGCACTCTCTTCACACAAAGTATGAATTGTTGTTTTCACTTATACTGGTATTCTTGCAATGTAGCCTGATGAGTGCAATAAGAAAAGCTTTGACATGTCTCCTTTTTTAGCGATTCTCAAGTTTTGTACTAACAAAATGACTATTGATATATAAAATGTCACGCCCGTTTACACACAGTGTGTTATTGTATAATATATACAGCATTATACCCAGTAACAAATCGTATTATTATATAACATATGCAGCGTTATACTCAGTATTGCAGTGTGATATTATATAATATATACACAGCATTATACCCAGTAATATTATAGCATTATAGCCAGTAACGAATGGTGTGTTATTACAAAATATATACATTGTTATACCCAGTTACACACAGTATGTTGTTGTATAATATATATGGTGATATACCTAGTAATGCAGTGTGGTATTATATAATATATACAGCATTATACCCAGCAACACAGTGTTATTATATAATATATACAGCATTATACCAAGTAACGCATGGTGTGTTATTATAATGTATACAGTGTTATGCCCAGTTACACAGTGTGTTATTACATAATATATACAGTGTTATACCCAGTAACACAGTGTGTTATTATATAATATATACAGCGTTATACCAAGTAACGCATGGTGTGTTATTATAATGTATACAGTGTTATGCCCAGTTACACAGTGTGTTATTACATAATATATACAGTGTTATACCCAGTAACACAGTGTGTTATTATATAATATATACAGTGTTATACCTAGTAACGCAGTGTTATTATATCATATATATGCATTGTTATACCCAGTTACACACACTGTTATTGTATAATATATACGGTGCTTTACCAGTAATGCAGTGCATTATTATTTAATATATACAGTGTTATACCCAGTAATGCATGGTGTGTTATTATATGTTATACACAGTCTTATGCCAGTAACACGGTGTGTTATTATGTAATATCTACAGTGTTATACCCAATAACACTTATTATATATTAGGTACATCATTATACCAAGTAATGCCCATTGTGTTATTATATAATATGCAGTATTATACCCAGTCACACAGGTGTGTTATTGTATAATATATGTGGTGTTATACAGTCACACACATGTGTTATTGTATAATATATATGGTGTTATACCCAGGGAAAAAACTGTTGTTATATGATATATATAATCTTATACCCAGTAACATATGTGTTATATAATAGATACAGTGTTATACCCAGTTACACACATTGTGTTATTATGTAATATATACAGTATTTTATCTAGTAACAGTGTTATTATATGATATACACAGTGTTATACCCATTAACACACTCTGTTATTGTATCATATATACACTCTTATCCACAGTAATGCATGCTGTGTTATTATATAATATAGAGTGTTATACCCAGGAGAAAAACTTATTATATAATATATACAGTGTTATACTGAGGAAGAATGTCTGTTAATATATAATGTATACAACACTTGAGTATTGGTGAAAAAAGAGACATGCCGAAGCTTTTCATCTCACACTCATCAGGACACTTCAAAAGAATACCAATATAAGGGAAAAACAACAATTTATACTGTATGAAAGAGAGTGCTGATTGGACATGATTGGTAGAGGCATTTCCATGGAGAATGCACCAATTGATGGTTACCTGCCAAGCATTGTTAGAAATTTAAGCCAGGCATCTTGACCCTGATGGGTCAAGGCATTACCTTGAAGAGTGAGTCAGCAAATGGCTGTCACTTACTTTGTTTAGCTGAAACAGGCACAGTGTGTGTACATGTTCTTTCTGTCTGCACAGATCAGGGCCCCGTGTATTAATATATGTAGCTTCCAGTACATGGAAATCGCCACATTTTGAGCCCTACTGACTATCTTAAATTGGTTGTCAGTGTAATTTTTAGCACATTGAGGATTATTTAGAACATTGTATCCAATCGCGGGATCACATCTAATGTTGGACACTGTGTTTTGAGTTTTGCAAGCATGGGCTGGTTGGGTATGGTTAGTACTTTACCTGTTGTGAACAGTGGCTGGGACATGCTGTTTGATACGATCCACCAGTCTTTGGGATGTTCGGCCTACATACCCAGCATCACACTGGCACAGGAATTCATACACCACATCACTCATTTGTGTGATCGGCAGAACGTCTTTTTGGCCTGAGGGCAGCATCCCCATAGTCGTAAATACCACTTGTGTTGCTGATGCATAGTAGCAGCGTGAAACAGGTAGTTTCACCTGTTGCTCAAATTTTTGAGATACTTTTGCCCTTCCAGGATAATCTCTGGTAGGCTGGGCACTTTTCAGGGCTGAAAGTGACGGCTTTAGGCCTGTTCATGAGTTTGTGTGATATACAGCACAAAATGATCTGATCAGGGTGGCCACTATCCCACAGGATGTCTTTGATGCCCCTATTTTAGCATCAAGCTCGCACGGTGAGCAAATAGCTCAGGCCCTATTTACGAGGTTGCCAATGAGACCATTCATATAGTGTGTGGAACTGTAAGAATCCCAACGCATATATTGACCAGTGGAGGTTGGCTTGTGGTAGACCGTGGTAGAGAACCCTCTGGCTGATTTCTCAACTAGCTTCAAGGAAGAGGAGTTCATCTGACTGCTGCATTTTAGAGGTGAATTTGAGCGCAGGGTGGAGCCCATCTATTAATGAAAATAAAAATCCACCAATCGTCACCAAACTCCATGTGTGCCAGGCACCATACAGCAAACAAACCCACCAACAGACAGGCCCCTTAAATCGACCAACTAATTAGGAGCAGGAGTTAGGCCACTCAGCCCCTCGAGCCTGCTCCACCATTCAATAAGATCACGGCTGATCTGATTGTAACCTCCCGCTTACCCCCAATAACCTTTCACCCCCTTATTAATCAAGAATCTATCTAGCTCTGCCTTGAAAATATTCAAAGACTCTGCTCCCACCACCTTTTGAGGAAGAGAGTTCCAAAGACTCACGAGCCTCTGAGAGAACATAATTCTCCTCATCTCGGTCTTAAATGGGAGGCCCCTTATTTTTAAATAGTGGCCCCTAGTTCTAGATTCTCCCACAAGAAGCAACATCTTTTCCACATCCACCTTGTCAAGACCCCTCAGGATCTTAAAACGTTTCAATCAAGTTGCCTCTTACTCTTCTAAACTCCAGTGGATACCAGCCTAACCTTTCCACATAAGACAACCTACCTGTTCCTGGTATTGGTCCAGTCAACCCTCTTTTGACTTTAAGTAGCTATTGAAATGCATTCTTCAGCAGAGCTGACTGCTTGGTAATGGTGTAACCTGCAATATTCGGTACATTACTCATGCTCAGGTTGTGTGTTATGGATTCAGCAATCAATGTTAAAACTTGTTAAGTGTAATTCTAGGCATTCGGGAAAAGTAGGAGAGACTAGGAGCCGAGGGCACAGCCTCAGAGTAAAGGGAAGACCTTTTAGAACAGAGATGAGGAGAAACTTCTTTAGCCAGAGAGTGGTGAATCTATGGAATTCATTGCCACAGAAGGCTGTGGAGGCCAGGTCATTGAGTGTATTTAAGACTGAGATCGATAGGTTCTTGATTGGTAAGGGGGTCAAAGGTTACGGGGAGAAGGCGGGAGAATGGGGTTGAAAACTTATCAGCCATGATTGAATGGCAGAGCAGACTCAATGGACCGAATGGCCTAATTTCTGCTCCTAGGTCTTATGGTCTAATTCCTTAAGTGTTTAATAAAGGCTTTACTAAAGGTCTAGATATGGACATTTAATCATGACAAGAAATACGTGAGCTGAAAATGGAAAATAATATCCCATAGCTTACTTTGAACACAAGAAATTTTAGTTCCAAAGAAGGGATTTGCCTCAGGAAAAGACTTTCAGGAAATATGTTGAGCTTTCTCGGGGTGGACGTTGGTAACAATGCCACCAAGTGACCAAAGCCGGTAATGTGACTGGGCCTGAATCTTGCCAGGGGCTTGGATCCTGATGTATTGGCGGAAAGTGGATCCCGTGCCCACACTCGTAGCAGTGGCAGCTGGTCACTCATTTTACCACAGCTGGTTCCTAATTGTCCAGCTGTGGCCCTGCCGTCCAATTAGGGATGGCGAGCATGGGCTCCTGAGAGCGCCACGGGGAGCGGGGGTTGCTGCCGAGACACTCAGGAAACCTCAGGAGCTGGGCCAGCTAACATTAAAAAAGATTGAGGGGGTTGAGAGTTGGAAGAGAAACCCCCTCTTGAGATCATTGGTGTTACCGGGTCTTCCTTTCCTGCCTGCAGCCCCCTGCTCTGTGCTTCTGAACTCCAAATGCCAATCCCAGGGCCAACCGGGAGCCTGCCTCCATTAAGCTGGTAGCTTCCCCATTGAGTGGAGGGGTTTGGGGGAGGGGGGGAGGTTTGGGGGGGGTGGGGGGGCATTGTTGCCTCACCTTTTGCAACAGGTCCCCTTAATTGGCCTTGAGTTATGCTAATTGGTTGCCCACCTCAGGTAACTGATCCACATCCAGTCCTTCCGCCGGTACAATGCCTCAGGAGAGGTGAGGTCACATCAGGAAGCTCTCCCAACACACTCCCCGGTGATGTACCGCACCCTCCACCCCTCCTCTTCCACCTCTAGCCCGCCAGCCGGAGAGAGGTAAAATTCTGGCCATTGTGACAAGAATCAGTTGATATCGGACATTTTGTGGTTTAAGTGCAGAGATAGAAATTTCTCACAGGAAGGATTTGGCAATGGTGTGTTACAAAAAAAAGGGACAACTGGAATTTGCGCATCGCAGACAGCAAATGTGAGCAGATCTAATATTTTTCAGTAAGATATGAATATGCAGCAGTGAGAGAATAATAAATGATGCAGCACAGCAGAAGGCCATTCAACCTATGGAGTTTGTACCAGCGCTTTCCCCATAATCCCTCCAAGTCCTTTCTCCTTCAAGTGCTTTTTACAGCCACAAGTATTTACATGGCTCCCATTATTTGGATAGACACACTCACTCTTTTCATCTCATAATTCTGGCTTGAGGCCTTGCTCAAATCTAGTCACTAAAATAGATTATCTGCTCTTTAATATTCTTCCATGGACTGTGGGTGTCACTGGCATTTGTTGCCTATCCTTAACTGCCCCTGAACTGAGTGTCTTGCTGGGCCACTTCAGAGTCAACCACATTGCTGTGGGTCTGGAGTTACATGTAAGCCAGACCAGGTAAGGACAGCAGATTTCCTTCCCTAAAGGGCATTTTTACAACAATCGATGATAGTTTCCTGGTCACTGAGAGTGACTTTATATTCCAAATTTTTATTAATTAAGTGAACCTATTAATTAATTGCTGCTGTGGTGGGATTTGAACCCGTGTCCCCAGAGTAGTAGCCGGGGCCTCTGCATTACTAGCCCAGTGACATTACCACTATGCCACTTCCCCTCAATATCGCTTCGCGGTTGTGGGGTCTTGCTGTGCGCAACTTAGCTGCCTCGTTTCCTTTGCTACAAGAGCCACTGCTCTTCAGAAACGTAAGTCCTTGGTTTGCTGTGAAGCACGTTGAGACACCAGGAGGCTGCCAAAGGTGCTATATAAATGCAAGTACTTGTTCTTTTCTGCTGCCACTCATGAGACTTGGTGTTTTATTACAGGACACAACGCCTACATTTGCCCAGCAACCAACCAATGCACAATAGACAAGAACAGACGCAAAAGCTGTCAAGCTTGCCGACTCCGTAAGTGCTATGAAGTTGGGATGATGAAAGCTGGTGAGTCCATAAGTGATATAACCGAAGAATAACAGTGGGGGGGTGGGGGTGGGGCGCGGTGGGGGTGGGGCGCGGTGGGAGTGGGGCGCAGTGGTTGTCGGGCGCGGTGGGGGTGGGGCATGGTGGTTGTGGGGCGCAGTGGGTGTGGGGCGCAATGGTTGTGGGTCTCAGTGGGGGTGGGGCACAGAGGACGGGGCAGGGGCTAGTTAAGGGAAAGGACATTAAGGATTGCCAAAAGTGGAAATGAAACCTTTGTTAGGAAGGTTCTAGAAACTACAATTACCAGGTAAGGATGAACAGGTTGCAACATTTTTCTTTACAAAAGAAAAGCCTTTGATCAAGGTCTTTAAAATTCTGAATGAGCTGCACAGGGTGGGTGCGGAGATAATGTTCCTCCTTGTTGGAGAAGCCAAAATTAGGGCCATAAATACGTGATCATTACTAAATCCAATAGGGAGGACAGTCTTTACCCAGAGAGTGATGAGAATGTGGAACTCACTCCCACAGGGGGTGGTTGAAGAGAATACCTTGGATACATTTGAAAGGAAAGTAGACAAGTGGATGAGTGAAAAAGGAATAGAAAGATATTCTAAAAGGCTGAGATAACAAATGGAAAGGGAAGAGACTTGTGTGGATTATGAGCACCAGCACAGATGAGATGGGCTGAATGGCCGCTTTCTGTGCTATATATTCTATGTAATTCTGTGAACTTCAATGTTTCACTGCACAGCACAATCCAGTGATAATGGAATGATCAAAGTCAGTCACAAGCCAACTCTCCTGTTTTAGTTGTGGATACCAGGTGGGTTCTGACATTGGTTCCCTAGACAGAGAATTGGGGTGGGCGGCCATCAATTGGTTGCTTTGCCTGTATCAATTAGTGGCCGGCCAGCGTGAAAGGTGCACTGGAAAGGTCAGCATTCCTGGGATGGGGAACGGCCAAAGGACAGGTGATGATGCCACTGCGGAGTGAGCACTGCGAGAGAGATCCCTGAGGGCAGAGAGCTGTCTCAGGGAGCTGCAGACCTGAAAATGATGAAATAAAGGTTTAAAAAGCTGCAAAAAAAAATGTCCATGCATCACAAACAACCACCTGAGAACACACCTCATAGAAATGCTGCCCACAGACATTTATTTTTTATTTTATTTCATAACAGAAATTTCATCTCTCCCTTGGGTGAGGTTGGATGATAAGTGTAAAGTCCGCCTGGCTGATTCACCCCTCTGCCAGCTGTAAGGTCGGACGGTCCACGAAAAATTGGAGACAATTGAGCCGTTAATGAGCTTAATTAGAAGCGCGCCCCGCCGAGCAAAATATCGCACAAGTACACGATGACATCGGGACACTCGCCCGACACCTTATTGCACAATTTTATGCCCGACCGGCTCGAGCAGGGGATGTAAAATTCAGCCCCAAGCGTCTGTGGGGGAGCAGTTGGGTAAGAGTGATCTTTGTATCATCAGGTTTCGATTAGTAATGGAGAACTAGCCAAGAACAGTCTAATATCGAACTTCTAAATTGTAAGAGGGCTAATGGCAATGGGATAAGAGGGGATCTAGTCAGGGTAAAATGGAGCTACAGTTTAACATCAGTGGTGGGTTAAGTTTTAGAAACAATAATCAGGGGGAAAAAATAAACAGGCACTTGGAGAGATTTGAGTTACTTAAGGAGCGATAGCACGGATTTGTAAAAGGCAGATTGTGCTTGACTAATGGAATTGAATTTTCTGATGAAGTAACGGGGAAGCCGACTGAAGGGAAGGTTTGGCCACACTGTAGAACCTAAGCTCTGGAATTCCCTGGAATAAACCTCCTGACCTCTCTCCTCTAAGATGCTCCTACCTTGTGAGGAAGCCACCTGTATTGGCCATTTGTCTTCGAATCATAAGACCATAAGACGTAGGAGCAGAAGCAGGCCATTTGGCCCATCGAGTCTGCTCCGCCATTCAATAAGATCATGGCTGATCTGATAATCCTCAACTCCACTTTCCTGCCTTTTCCCCATAAGCCTTGATTCCCTTACTGATTAAAAATCTGTCTGTCTCAGCCTTGAATATACTTAACAACACAGCCTCTACAGCCCTCTGCGGTAAAGAATTCCACAGATTCACTACCCTCAGAGAGAAGAAATTCCTCCTCATCTCTGTCTTAAATGGATGACCCCTCACTCTGAGATTATGCCCTCTGGTCCTAGACTCTCCCACAAGGGGAAACAACCTCTCAGCATCTACCCTGTCAAGCCCCCTAAGAATCTTACATGTTTCAATAAGGTCGCCTCTCATTCTTCTAAACTCCAATGAGTACAGGCCCAACCTACTCAACCTCTCCTCATAAGAAAATCCCTCCATACCCAGGATCAACCTGGTGAACCTTCTCTGGACCACCTCCAATGCCAGTATATCTTTCCTTAGATAAGGGGACCAAAACTGTCCACAGTATTCTAGGTGTGGTCTAACTAATGACTTGTATAGTTTTAGCAAGACTTCCCTATTTTTATACTCCATTCCCTTTGAAATAAAGGCCAACATTCCATTTCCCTTCCCTATTATCTGCTGAACTTGTTTGTTAGCTTTTTGGAATTCATGCATGAGGACCCCCAAATCCCTCTGTGCTGCAGCTTTCTGCAGTCTTTCTCCATTTAAATAATATTCAGCTCCTCTATTCTTCCTGCCAAAGTGCATAACCTCATATTTTTCCACATTATATTCCATCTGCCAAGTTTTTTCCCACTCACTTAACCTGTCTATATCCCCCTGTAGACTCCTTGTGTCACCCTCACCACTTGTCTTCCCACCTATTTTTGTCACCCGCAAACTTGGTGATAGTACATTCATTTCCCTCATCCAAGTCATTAATATATATCGTAAATAACTGAGGCCCCAGCACTGATCCCTGTGGCATTCCACTAGTTACAGGTTGCCATCCTGAAAATCTCCCCCTTATCTCCTCTCAGTCTTCTATTAGTTAGCCAATCCTCTATCCATGTTGATATACTATCCCCAACACCATGGGCTCTTATCTTATTAAGTAGCCTTATGTGCGATACCTTATCAAACACCTTTTGGAAATCCAAATATATTACATCTACAGGTTCCCCTTTATCTATCCTGCTTGTTACCTCCTCAAAGAATTCTAATAAATTTGTCAGACATGATTTCCCCTTCACGAAGCCATGCTGACTCTGCTTGATTAGATTGTGTATTTCTAAATGCTCGGCTATTATGTCCTTTTATAACAGACTCTAACATTTTCCCCATGATGGATGTAAAGCTAACTGGTCTACAGTTGCTGTTTTTTGTCTCCCTCCCTTTTTGAATAAGGGTGTTACATTGGCCATTCTCCAATCCTCTGGGATTTTCCAGAATCTAAGGATTCTTGGAAGATTATTACCAGTATGGAGCTCGGTAGGAAATGTTACCTGATAAATGATCCAGTGAGGTGCCTTATGATGTTTGGCCACGTTATAGACATCGTACAAGACCAATTGGTTGTTGCTGCCATGCACTCAGCACATCCTCCTACATTGCCGATTCCAACCTGACCACCTCCTGGACTGTCCACCCTTCACCTGTCCCAAAGTAAGTTAAAGACTCACATGAGTTCTTCACTGCTTTGCCTTACATGTCATTGGTAGGAGAAAGTTATTTTAACAGATGTTATGTCCAGTTATAAACATCTGCTCAGCTTCTAGGCTGTTGAGTGATGAAGAAAAGACGGATGGTGTCTCAGTTCGTGGCCAGGCATTTCTGTAGACAGCCGAAAAATCCAAGTTCCAGCCTTGAGAATACTTGCAAAATTTTCTTTAAGAAAAACAACATTCTTCCAACAAAACTAAAAACCACCTGACACTGTCAGCACCGAATAACACACCAAGATTTACATGGAGAGGGTGAATTGTCAGGACAGGTACAGCACGGGGTTAGATACAGAGTAAATCTCCCTCTACACTGTCCCCATCAAACACTCCCAGGACAGGTACAGCACAGGGTTAGATACAGAGTAAAGCTCCCTCTACACTGTCCCCATCAAGCACTCCCAGGACAGGTACAGCACGGGGTTAGATACAGAGTAAAGCTCCCTCTACACTGTCCCCATCAAACACTCCCAGGACAGGCACAGCACGGGGTTAGATACAGAGTAAAGCTCCCTCTACACTGCCCCCATCAAACACTCCCAGGACAGGTACAGCACGGGGTTAGATACAGAGTAAAGGTCCCTCTACACTGTCCCCATCAAACACTCCCAGGACAGGTACAGCACGGAGTTAGATACAGAGTAAAGCTCCCTCTACACTGTCCCCATCAAACACTCCCAGGAGAGGTGCAGAGATATGAATTCAGATGTCACAGCTGCCAGTGCATTGCTCTATCATGGTAACTCCTAGACTGGTCACCTTGGGAGTTGCTTTAAGTTGAAGCTGTCTTTTAATGATAGTAATGCCAAATTCATGTGTCATCTACGCCTTGCAGTGCACAGACAACAGGATGAAACAAAACTATAATTAATATGACATCCTACATCCAATCACTGTTACTCAGACACAATGGGCAGAATTTTACATCCCAAGAGCAAGTGTGTGCCCGACTCGATTGGGTATAAAATAGCCCGTAATGATATCAGGCGAGTGTCCTGACATCGTTGTGCACTGGTGCGATGTTTCCCCATTAAAGTGTGAATTAAGAGCGATTTTTCTCTGTCCATCCAGCCGGTTAGCGAATGGGCGAATCAGCCGGGCAGCTTTCGCATTTTGGAAGAAACCTCATCCATGGACGGGGTGAGGTTTCTGAGATTAATTTAAAAAAAACATTTTGACATAATTTTTATTATGTTTATATTCATGTGAGTGAATCCTATGTGGGGACAATTGTGTCAGATTTTCAAAATCTTAATTTTGTTTTTAATATCCTTCAGCTCCCTGAGGCACTCTCTGCTCTTCTAGTCACAGTATACGGCTGATCCAGTTCAGTTTCTGGTCAATGGTAACCCCCAGGATGTTGATAGTGGGGGATTCAGTGATGGTAATGCCATTGAATGTCAAGGGGAGAGGGTTAGATTCCCTCTTGTTGGAGATGGTCATTGCCTGACGCTTGTGTGGTGTGAATGTTACTTGCCACTTGTCACCCTAAGCCTGGATATTGTCCAGGTCTTGCTGCATTTGGACATGGACTGCTTCAGTATCTGAGGAGTTGCAAATGGTGCTGAACATTGTGCAATCATCAGTGAACATCCCCACTTCTGACATTATGTTGGAAGGAAGGTCATTGATGAAGCAGCTGAAGATGGTTGGGCCCAGGACACTACCCTGAGGAACTCCTGCAGTGATGTCCTGGAACTGAGATGACTGACCTCCAACAACCACAAACATGCTTTGTGCTAGGTATGTCTCCAACCAGCGGAGAGTTTTCCCCCCGATTCCCATTGACTCCAGTTTTGCTGGGGCTCCTTGATGCCACACTCGGTCAAATGCTGCCTTGATGTCAAGGGCAGTCACTCTC
The DNA here is from genome assembly GCF_017639515.1 of Carcharodon carcharias. Taxonomy (NCBI): domain Eukaryota; kingdom Metazoa; phylum Chordata; class Chondrichthyes; order Lamniformes; family Lamnidae; genus Carcharodon; species Carcharodon carcharias. Next base: position 111,138,051 of record NC_054486.1, read on the forward strand.
ACCTCACATCAGGAGTTCAGCTCTTTTGTCCATGTTTGAACCAAGGCTGTAATGAGGTCAGGAGCTGAGTGGCCCTGGTGGAACCCAAACTGGGCATCAGTGAGCAAGTTGTTGCTAAACAAGTGCTGCTTGATAGCCCTGCCTTCCATCACTTTACTGATGATGGAGAGTAGACTGATGGGGCGTTAATTGAATGGGTTGGTGATTACCCAATGGCTGGGTTTGGGATTTGATCATGTACTTGTCTTCCCTAACCCCCCTCACAACCCTGCTCTCCGCCCCCATTTCAATCCCATCTTGAGAAAACACACCTTTTGCCAGCCACCCTGACTCTCAATCTGTCGCCGACTGTACACCCCATTTTTCTCACATGTTAGCTGGTCAGCCACAGGACCTCAGTGGCAGCAAAAAGGGGTCACATGTGGGTGACAGGCTCCTCTACCCTACAGCACCCTGAGCACAGGCAATGCAGAGGAACTAAGGAGGAAGGGCCCAGGGCTTTGGAAGTGCCCAGGATAAAGTAGAGCATGTTTTCCACAGAAGGATTACAGCAATGGCTGGAGCACAGACCTCCGTTATTGATCTCATCATTTCCGGCATTAGAATGCAGCCCTTCCAAACCATCGCGAAAATGTTGAGATTTCCCAGGCTGCAAAAGATTGAGTCATGATAAATTCGGGAGAGTTAGGGTGTCTGGAATGGGAAGTGTAGAGTTCCTCAGAATTTATATCCTGGGAATATTTTATCCAGATATGGGATAAAGCCTGGAGTTTTGATCGGATTTGTGGGCCTTATTGTCGTAATAGGGAAAAGACCTGTATATGGAGTAAACAGCGAGTCTGGAAGGTTCTGACCTTGTGTCTGATTCCTCACACATGCTGAATCCTGGGAACGTAGCAATGGAGAGACGAGAGCTGGACTTCCTTGGAGCTAGAGCCTCGGACCACAGATCTGACCGAAGGAAGGTCTATTAAGAAAAGATATTATTTTGTTCTTGGTCTTGATGTCAAAAAGTAAAACAAGCATCTGTTTTTTTTTCAAACGCTTTCATGCAGTTAGGAGAAATTCAGAATTCACTGGTGTAACAGGGTGATTTCATTTTCCGTGTGTCTTTGAGCTAAATATTTTCCCACCTTCTCCCTCTTGCCTGCCTGTGCTCCAGAAGTACAACAACTTGCATTTATAAAGCACCTTTAACGTAGGCATGTGTCTCAAGGTGCCCCACGGGAGTGATTACCAAACAGAATCTGACTCCAGGCTGCGTTAGTGGATTTTAGGGCAGGCCAGTAAAGCACAGAAGTCAGATCATAACATTCGCTAATGCAAGGGACAGGATTACTTGGCTGGGTTGGTGATTTTCTGCAGTTTAATGCTGAGCATCCAGGATTGAGCTGCTGAACCCTCGGTAAAGTGACTAAGTCTAGAAACAGGAGGAGGCCATTCAGCCCCTCAAGCTTGTCCCACCGTTCAGTTGGATCATGGTTGATCTACACCTCAACTCCATTTACCTGCCTTTTCTCCGTATCCCTTCAAACCTTTATCAAACAAAAAAATCTATCAGTCTCAGTCCGGAAAGGTCTGGTTGACCCACCCCCACCCCCCACCCACACCGGCCCCAGCGTTAAAAGTTTTTGTGTAACACAGTGATTCCTGACATCGCCCCTGACTGGGCAGGTTTTTTGATTGTGTTCCCATGTCTGACCTCCCCCCACCAAATGATTTCTCCATCTGCCTCGCCTATCGAACACCTTCATCATTTTAAATACCTAGGCCAGATAACCCCTCAAAACCCGGAGGTATACAACAAGCCAAGTTCATCAACCTGTCCTCATTAACTCACAGATTTTAGGTTTTAGTCCGGGGCCCCACTGTACAAGTCCTGACCCCACAAAGTGGGGTAAACAGTCACCTGGAAATGACCCTCCCTTCAATTGGCCAACTCATGTCCAGAGGCTGGTGGGTTCTCGAAGCTGGAGTGACCAATAAGACGCAGCTTAGAAATTACAGGATGAATTGCATAAAATATATACATACAGGTAGGAAAATGACATAAAATTTACAGCAGGTGAATATAGGAAGGGAAGATGAACAATACCTGCACTCATCACAGTGAGGGTAGGGGATATAGTGAACATGAGGATCTCTTTGGATAGAAGAATTAAAGTGGACCGAAGGGCCTTTCTCCATTTGTCCTTTATCTTCCGTCTGGGACATACAAACACAAGAGGCTGACGGGCAGAATAAAAAAAGAATTGGTCCATTGAACCTGCCCCCCACACACCACGGGGCAGAATGTTTAGTTCACCATGTGGGTGGGTGTGTGCCCGACCTGATTAGACAGGAAGTTGTGCCAGGTGACATCGGGCAAGAGCCCTGACCTTGTCCGGCACTCGCACGATATTTCAGTCGGCGGGCGCATGTGAATATCGGAAACACACCCGCCGACAATCGGAATACAATTAAAGCCATTAAAGTTCCTATTGACTCTGATTTTTCGTGGTCTGTCCACCCTCACGGTTGGTGGACGGGCAAGTCGGCCGGGTGGACTTCACATTTTTGGTGAAACCTCGTCCGAGGGCCGGAGGAGGTTCCCGTTAATAAATTAAAACAGATAAAAATGTAGGGACCGAATGTTTATCCTGTGTATGTTCAGGTGACTGATTCCGAAGGAGGAACCCTTTTCTTCCGGATTTTAAAATCTTTATTTCATTGTTTTGAAGTCTCCAGCTGCCTGAGGCGACTCTCTGCCTTCAGGGAGCTTTTGTTCAGCGCCCCCCCCCCCACCCCCCACCTCCTCCTGCCAACACCCTCACCTCCACCCCCACCACCACCCCCCCCCCAACAACCAACCAACCCCCACCACCTTTCAGCGCGTGTTTCACACCAGCTTGCCCATTAATTGGCCAGCTAGTGTGAAATCGCGGCCGGTGGGGGTGGTGGGCGGGGGGACCAGTCGTGGTCAGTGGTCAGTTCCCCAGCCAATCCCGGGCCTGCCGATCGCGCCTGCCCCACCAAGCTAATAACCCTGCCCCGTGCGTACGCTGTCCTTCCCTCGGCTCTGCCCTGTCTCAGCGGTGTCATTCCTGGCTACGTTTAAAATCCTGATTAAACGTACATAGCAAGAGACAGAGAGAGAGAGAGAGAACCTTTCAAACATCCCACTTCAATTCTCCCTGTTTGCGCACTCAGACAGTGGTAGGGTGTTGCCATGGACACGAGAGAGTCAGACACTGGGCTTATAGTTAATGGGTGTAATCAGAGGCCTATAGGCAGGTATTTCAGAAAGGTCAGTGAACCTAAGGAGCTGACAGGACCGGGAATCACAAAATGTGACAATATCCGATGTACTCTGGCTGCTAACGTTTAGAACATAACGTTCTAGTGAAAGTTAATAATGAATTTGAGTTAAGTGTAGGGCTGCTAGCAGGAGCATGACAAATATTGGAGAGGGTCCCTGAGCGACAGCTCCGCAAGAAACACTCCCTGAAGTTAAAAGTCTACACCGTGTTTTAAAATTCAATCTATAACTCTGCCAGTTAAAAGAGAAGAGACAAAGGAAATAGATTTATTTTTTTTTTATTTGGCTGTTAGTGTTAATGATAGGAGCCTTCCGGGAGGTTCTGGATTGACAGCGTCTGCGATACTGAGTGCGCTGGAAGTTCCTGATGTGTTTAACTTGGAAGGGGAGGGGATACGGGGGGATACGGGGTGGGGTGGGGAGGGGGTGGGGATACGGGGTGGGGATGTGGGGTGGGGAGGGGATACGGGGAGGGGAGGGGATACGGGGAGGGGATACGGGGAGGGGATACGGGGTGGGGATGTGGGGTGGGGAGGGGATACGGGGAGGGAATGGGGTGGGGAGGGTTTACGGGGAGGGGATACGGGGTGGGGATGTGGGGGTGGGGAGGGGATACGGGGAGGGGAGGGGATACGGGGAGGGAATGGGGTGGGGAGGGGATACGGGGAGGGGATACGGGGTGGGGATGTGGGGTGGGGAGGGGATACGGGGAGGGGAGGGGATACGGGGAGGGAATGGGGTGGGGAGGGGATATGGGGTGAGGTGGGGAGGGGATACGGGGAGGGGAGGTGGTGGGGAGGGGATGTGGGGTGGGGAGGGGATACGGGGTGGGGTGGGGAGGGGAAACGGGGAGGGGAGGTGGTGGGGAGGGGATACGGGGAGGGGATACGGGGTGGGGTGGGGAGGGGAAACGGGGAGGGGAGGTGGTGGGGAGGGGATGTGGGGTGGGGAGGGGATACGGGGTGGGGAGGTGGTGGGGAGGGGATACGGGGTGGGGTGGGGAGGGGATACGGGAGGGGATATGGGGTGGGGTGGGGAGGGGATACGGGGTGGGGGGGTGGGGATACGGGGTGGGGGGGGGTGGGGATATGGGGTGGGGAGGGGATACGGGGAGGGAATGGGGTGGGGAGGGGATACGGGGAGGGGAGGTGGTGGGGAGGGGATACGGGGTGGGGAGGGGATACGGGGAGGGAATGGGGTGGGGAGGGGATATGGGGTGAGGTGGGGAGGGGATACGGGGAGGGGAGGTGGTGGGGAGGGGATACGGGGTGGGGTGGGGAGGGGATACGGGGAGGGGATATGGGGTGGGGTGGAGAGGGGATACGGGGTGGGGGGGTGGGGATACGGGGTGGGGGGGGTGGGGATACGGGGTGGGGTGGGGAGGGGATACGGGGAGGGGATATGGGGTGGGGTGGGGAGGGGGATACGGGGTGGGGGGGTGGGGATACGGGGTGGGGGGGGTGGGGATACGGGGTGGGGTGGGGAGGGGATACAGGGTGGGGATACGGGGTGGGGAGGGGATACGGGGAGGGGAGGTGGTGGGGAGGGGATACGGGGAGGGGATACGGGGTGGGGTGGGGAGGGGATACGGGGAGGGATACGGGGTGGAGGTGGGGGGGATACGGGGAGGGGTTATGGGTGGGGTGGAGAGGGATACGGGGTGGGGGGGTGGGGATCGGGGTGGGGATCTGGGGTGGGCGTGGAGAGGGGAATTACGGGGTGGGGGGGTGGGGGGTGGGGATACGGGGTGGGGGGGGTGGGGGGGGATACGGGGTGGGGAGGGGATACAGGGTGGGGATACGGGGTGGGGAGGGGATACAGGGAGATGATGAGGTTGGTTTAGTGGAAAGCAACAGGATTACTCGGTCTAATGATTTTGTCTTGTGGAAATTTCTAATGAAACATAAACAATTGGTAATGAGAGTGACTGTGTACACAAGTACTGAATAAAAAATATTATGGAATGGACTCTGGGATAACCCATCCATCCGTCCGTCCGTCCGTTCGTTCATTCTGTCTCATTGTCAGAGAATCGAACTCACCAAACATTAAATATCTTCCTCATTGAAAAGCTTTCATGATTCATTCGTGCAAAAAATTATTCTTTGATGGAGGAACTAACAACTACTTAAACCCAGTTCCAGTCCTGAGTGTAGTGACCGAGTAACAGCTCAGAGTGATCCTCGTCTTTGACTCAGCTTTACAATCAACAACTCAAGGCTCAGGAGTAACTCTCTGTAACTACATCACCCACCCCCCTGACAGCTTAAGAGAAGGGATTTCTCCCCACAAACTTCTCCTACAAACTGGAACAAAATGACTTTTAATTCACTAACAGCTTTTTGTTGGACAACTCCTTGCCAACATTTTCCATTTCATTAGAATTTTATTTGCTTAACCAACAGCTAATCCTGGCCAGACCTCGCTTTCGCTGAATCCTTCGATGTCACCTCCTCCCCATATCCCCCACCCCCACCTCCTCCCCATATCCCCCAAACCCACCCCCACCCCCACCTCCTCCCAGTATCCCCACCCCCACCTCCTCCCCGTATCCCCCACCCCCCACCTCCTCCCCATCCCCACCTCCTCCCCATATCCCCAACCCCACCTCCTCCCCGTATCCCCACCCCCACCCCCACCTCCTCCCCGTATCCCCCACCTCCTCCCCGTATCCCCACCCCCACCCCCACCCCCACCCCCATCCCCACCTCCTCCCCGTATCCCGCCCCACCTCCTCCCCGTATCCCCAACCCCACCTCCTCCCCGTATCCCCCACCCCCACCTCCTCCCCGTATCCCCACCCCCACCCCCACCTCCTCCCCGTATCCCCCACCCCAACCTCCTCCCCATATCCCCACCCCACCTCCTCCCCGTATCCCCCACCCCCACCCCAACCCCCACCTCCTCCCCGTATCCCCCACCCCACCTCCTCCCCGTATCCCCCACCCCACCTCCTCCCCGTATCCCCCACCCCCACCTCCTCCCCATATCCCCACCCCACCTCCTCCCCGTATCCCCCACCCCCACCTCAACCCCCACCTCCTCCCGTATCCCCCACCCCACCTCCTCCCCGTATCCCCCACCCCACCTCCTCCCCGTATCCCCCACCCCCACCTCCTCCCCATATCCCCACCCCACCTCCTCCCCATATCCCCCACCCCCACCTCCTCCCCATATCCCCCACCCCCACCTCCACCTCCTCCCCGTATCCCCCAAACCCACCCCCACCCCCACCTCCTCCCCGTATCCCCACCCCCACCTCCTCCCCGTATCCCCCACCCCCCACCTCCTCCCCATCCCCACCTCCTCCCCATATCCCCAACCCCACCTCCTCCCCGTATCCCCACCCCCACCCCCACCTCCTCCCCGTATCCCCCACCCCCAACCCCACCTCCTCCCCGTATCCCCACCCCCACCCCCACCCCCATCCCCACCTCCTCCCCGTATCCCCGCCCCCACCTCCTCCCCGTATCCCCCAACCCCACCTCCTCCCCGTATCCCCCACCCCCACCTCCTCCCCGTATCCCCCACCCCCAGCCCCACCTCCTCCCCGTATCCTCCACCCCAACCTCCTCCCCATATCCCCACCCCACCTCCTCCCCGTATCCCCCACCCCCACCCCAACCCCCACCTCCTCCCCGTATCCCCCACCCCACCTCCTCCCCGTATCCCCCACCCCACCTCCTCCCCGTATCCCCCACCCCCACCTCCTCCCCATATCCCCACCCCACCTCCTCCCCGTATCCCCCACCCCCACCTCCTCCCCGTATCCCCACCCCCACCCCCACCTCCTCCCGGTATCCCCACCCCCACCTCCTCCCCATATCCCCATCCCCACCTCCTCCCCGTATCCCCCACCCCACCTCCTCCCCATATCCCCCACCCCCACCTCCTCCCCGTATCCCTGACCTGTATCCATTGGAGTTTAGAAGAATGAGAGGTGATCCTATTGAAATGTTTAAGACCCTGAGGGGTCTTGATGGGGTGGATATAGAGAGGATATTTCCTCTTGTGGGAGAGGCTAGAACTAGGGAACACAAGTTAAAGTTAAGAAGTTTCCCTTTTAAGACGGAGGGTCATAGAGAGTTGTTAGTCTGTGGAACTCTCTTCCCCCATCAGCAGTGGAGACAGGGTCATTGAATTTATTCAAGGCTGAGTTAGACAGATTTTTGATAAACAAGGGGATCATCGGTTATGGGGGTCAGGCAGGAAAATGAGTTGAGACTATAACCAGGTCAGCCATGATCTCACTGAATGGCAGAGAGGCCTTGAAGGGCTGAATGGCCTACTCCTGCTCTTAAGCCCTATGTTTAAACTACCCACCCATCGTCTCCCCATATCCTTCAATCCTCTTCTTCCAGAAACATTTCATTGACTCTGGTGAGCTCCTTTATCAAACCGAGGCCCTGGAAACTGTTCATCTCACTACACTGCCACCCCTTCATATTCCATTGCCGCATTTTGGTCTGAAGTCAAAGTGCTCCTACTTTGGTCGATGGCCAGAGACTGAGTGGACAATGAGGTTGTTCGCAAGTTCATCCTTTGTTTCTCTGGACAGAGTTTTTGGGGCATTATTGGGATTGATTAAAGATTAGGAATAAGAAGGGCATTTTCCCCCTGCCTTGCTGATCCTTCCATAGGTAACGATCATCTTCCTATTACAACATTTACCCGTGGACTTCCTTGAGTCTTTTTCTTCACATTCCTATCCCAGAACCCATTCCTTGCTCCAATCACACTTTCTCTCCTAGGAAAGCCTCCCTGGCTCAGTACTGTTTTGAATTGAACATAACCCTTCCGCTGGAAATCTCCTTTCAGCCTGTCATGTTTGGCCCGTTGTAACTTTGGCGGATTTCGGGAGAAAGCTCCCCTCACTGTGTGTATGGGCCTCCTGCCAAAGCCAGATTGTGGAGTAGGAGAAGTTCCAAGAGCATCTCAATGCTTGGCTGTGGCAAAACGTGAATGAACGATGTCATTCAGCCCTCTGCAAGAGCAGCTCAGTTAGTCCCACTCCCCAGCCCTTTCCCTTCAGCCCTGCAAATTTTCCCTCTTCAGATAATGGTCCAATTCCCTTTTGGAAGCCTCGATTGATTCTGCCTCTCTCTCTCTCTCTCTCCCCCTCCCACCCCTCCACACTCTCAGCCAGTTTGTTCCAGATCCAAACCACTCAGTGTGTGAAGAAGTTTCCCTCATGTCTCCATTGCTTCTTTTGCCAATTACCTCAAATCTGTGCCCTCTGGTTCTCGATCTTTCCACCAGTGGGAACAGCCTCTACCCATTTACTCTGTACGGACCCTCCCTCATGACTTTGAACACCTCTATCAAATTTCCTCTCAACCTTCTCTTCTCGAAAGAAGACAGTCCCAGCTTTTCCCATCAGTCCCTGGAATAATTCTCATGAATCTTTTCTGCACCCTCTGTAAAGTCTTCACACCCTTCGTAAAGTGCTGTGCCCAGAACCAAACACAACGCTCCAGTTGAGGCTGAACCAGTGTTTATAAAGCAAAAACAAAAACAGTTGGAAATACTCAGCAGGTCTGGCAGCAGCTGTGGAGAGAAAGACAGAGTTAATGTTTCGAGTCCGTGTGACTCTTCCTCAGACCTGCTGAGTTTTTCCAGCTTTTTCTGTTTTTGTTTCAGATTTCCAGCATCAGCAGTATTTTGCTTTTATCTCAGTGTTTATAAAGGCTCGTCATAACTTGCTTGTTTTTGTCTTCTATGCTTTTATTTATAAAGCCCAGAATCCCATTTGCCCTTTTAACCATGCTCTGAACCTTAGCTGCTGCCTTCAATGATTTATGTACATATACACCCAGGTCCCTCAGCTCCTGCGCCCCCTTTAGAATTGTACCCTTGATCTTTCTATTGCCTGGTCATATTCTCGCTGCAAAAAGAATCGCTTCGGTACATTAAATTCCAACTGCCACCTGTCCACCCATTCCACCAGCCTATCATGTCCTTCTGAAGTTTATCGCTATCCTCTGCACAGTTCACAATACTTGCAAGATTCACAATTTTGAAATTGTGCCTTGAACAATAAGGTCAAGGTCATGAATATAAATCAGGAAGAGCAGATTACCCAAGTTCTGACTCCTTGAAAACTCCGCTACAAATGATTTCCAGTTCGAAAAAACAACTCTCCTCTGCTCCAGTGAAAATAACCCCAATCTCTCCTCATAACTAAAACTCTCCAGCCCAGGCAACATCCTGGTAAATCTCCTCTGCACTCTCTCTAGTGCAATCACATCCTTCCTATAATGCAGATTCCAGAACTGCACACAAAACTCTAGCTGTGGCCTAACCAGCATTTTGTACAGTTCTGGCATGACCTCCCTGCTCTTATATTCTATGCCTTGGCTAATAAAGGCAAGTATCCCATATGTCTTCTTAACCACCTTATCTACCTGTCCTGCTACCTTGAGGGACCGGTGGACATGTACACCAAGGTCCCTCTGATCCTCTGTACTTCCCAGGGTCCTGCCATTCATCGTGTATTACTGTGCCTTGTTTGTCCTGCCCAAGTGCATCACCTCACACTTATCCGGATTAAATTCCATGTGCCACTGATCAGCCCGTCTGACCAGCCGTCTTTATCCTCCTGTAATCCAAGGCTATCCTCCTCACTATTTACCACCCCAGCAATTTTCGTGTCATCCACAAACTTACCGATCAACCCTCCTACATTCAAGTCTAAATCGTTTATATATACCACAAACAGCAAGGGACCCAACAATGATCCCTGTGGAACCCCACTGGACACAGGCATCCAGTCACAAAAACACCCCTCGACCATCACCCTCTGCTTCCTACCACTCAGCCAATTCTGGATTCAGTTTACCAAATTGCCTTGGATCCCAAGGGCTCTTACCTTTGTTATCAGTCTCCCATGTGGGACTTTATCAAAAGCCTTGCTGAAGTCCAAGTAGACTATGTCAAATGCATTGCCCTCATCTACATACCTGGTCACCTCTTCGAAAAATTCAATCAAATCGGTCAGACATGACCTCCCCTTAACAAAACCATGCTGATTGTCCTTGATTAATCCCCGCCTCTCCAAGTGTAGATTAATTCTGCCCCTCAGAATTGCTTCCAATAGTTTCCCCACCACTGAGGTTAGACTGACTGGCCTGTAGTTCCCTGGTTTATCCCATCCTCCCTTCTTGAATAACGGTACCACATTGGCTGTCCTCCAGTCCTCTGACACCTCTCCTGTGGTTAGAGAGGTATTGAAAATTATTGCCAACGCCCCTGCTATCTCCTCCCTTGCCTCACTCAACAGCCTGGGATACATTTCATCCGGGCTTGGAGATTTATCTACTCTTAAGCCTGTCAGACCACTTAGAACCTCTTCCCTTTCTATGCTAATTTCTTTAATTATATCACAGTCCTTCTGCCTGATTTCCATACCCATGTCGGCCCTCTCACTTGTGAACACCAATACAAAGTATTCATTTAAAACCCTACCTACATCTTCCGGCTCCACACACAAATTACCACTATGGTCCTTAATGGGCCCTACTCTTTCCCTAGTTATCCTCTAGCTATCGAGTCTCCACCTGGCTTTTTCATTCCAGACTTGAAGGTCTGGACTGCCCTCTGGGCCAAACCATTTGATGCAGGGTGATATGGCGAGATCTTAACCATGTCAAGCCATTGAGACTTGTAAACCTTTGGAATTCCCCGTTGGTGAATGCTGTTCCGTTATCAGACACTATTTCTCCGTGGTAACCCGTGTATCACAAAACTCTGACACAATCTGTCTCTGGTGTCGGCAGATGTGGGTGACCTCACCCCGTACCCATCCCACCCGGAGTGGGTGTCGAGAAGCATGAGGAATATTGTACCCAAAAAAAGGCCCCACATGGTCAAAGTGGAGGTGGGCCCATGGCCTTCTGGGCCATTCCTAGGGGTGCAGTGGAGCAGAAGGGGGCAATTCCTGTACCTGTTGGCACTGTATGCTGCTCTTGACCATGTTTTCAATTTCAGAGTCCATCCCGGGTCACCATAAGTAGCTGTGCGTCAACATTTTCATTCTAGAGATGCCAGGGTGAGCACTTTGTAATTCGCTCAATAATGGCTTTCTTCCTCTGGGAGGCACAATGCTTCTCACCCCCACCCCCTCCCCCCCCACCCCGCTCTTACCTCCTATTAAAATAGGGCTTCATTTCATCCGACTTTGGCTGGTTAGACCATCCCTGCAAGACTTACTCCCTGATGTGAGACAAAATTGGATCGCAGTCTGTCCATTCTCTGATCTGTTTGGCATTCACTGGTGATGAAGACAGACATTTAGTAACAAGACAAGTTCTTGAGGGATGGGGACATTCACATCGCTGTCTTTTAGAGGTAATCGGCTCAGCGCATTGGCATTGGCAATCTGGCTTCCCGGCCGGTGGATAAAAGTGTATTGGTAAGCAGCTAGAATCAGTGCCCACCTTTGGATGTGTGCCAAGGCGATCGGGGGTATTGTTTTATCTTCCCCAAACAAGCATAACAGTGGCTTGTGGTCGGATACAATGGGAAAGGGGTGACCATGGATGTATTGGTGGAACTTCTTAACACCAAATACAATGGATAAGCCTTCTTTCTCTATTTGTGAGTATCTTCGTTCTGCAACACGGAGTGTTCTTGAGCCAATGGGTGATTCAGAACCATTCACCATCCAATGGGAGGGCACTGCCCATGCTCCATAAGGGGGTGCATCGCAGGTTAAAATCAATCCTTTCTTTAGGTTGAAATGTACCAACAGGGTCGATGAATGTAGTAACTGCTTTACTGTGGTAAAAGCCTCTTGTTCTGGAGCTTGCCAAGTCCACCTGTGGTTTTCCTTGAGTAATCTGTACAATGGAGCCAGTATTGTTGACAAACTTGGAAGTAGTAGTTAATTATTCCCAAGAAGGACTTGAGTTCTGTGGTGTTCCTCGGTGCTGGTGCCTCACGAGTAGCTCTCGCCTGGTCTCCTACTGGGTGAAGGCCCTTCGAGTTGACCCTATGACCCAGGCAAATCACTCCTTTTGCTTGGAAGATATATTTTTCTCTTTTCAAACGTACCCTGGCTTGTGAGAAACACTTCAATACCTCTTCCAGGTTATCCTGGTGTTCTTCCTGTTACTGGGACATCATCGAAATAAACCATCCCATGAGGTAGACCTTGAAGTAAATTTTCCTTTGTCCATTGGAAAATGGCACAACCTGATGAGAGTCTGAAGGGTAACCGGGCATACCTGTGTAATCCCCTGTGTGTGTTGGTAGTCACAAAATCCCGGGAGGCCTTTTCTAGCTCAACTTGTTGATAAATGTGACTCATGTCGAGTTTTGTATATATTATTCCCCCTGCCAGTTTGGAGTACAATTCATCAATTTCCAGTATAGGATGCCTGTCTAGTCTGGGCACTTTGTTAACAGTCAACCTGTCATCCCCACATATTGGCGCACTCTGCTCAGGCTTTAGTGCTGGAAATACAGGTGCTGCCTAGTCAGAAAATTATACAGCTTGTAAGACTCCCAACCTTCCCAGCCTGTGTCCAATTCAGCACCAACTTTTTCTTGGGACTAGCCGTGTCTTCAAGGATCTGAGGGTTGCCCCAGGATCCACGTGGATTTTAGCTTTCAGCCCCTGAATCTTCCTGAGCTCTTCTCTGAACACAGAGGCATATTTCTGTAATAATTCTTGCAGGTCTTCCATTCTGAGTTGAAATATCTCGGTCCACTCCCATTTTATTTCCTTAAGCCAGTCCTGAGCAGGTAGACTTGGACCCTCCCCTGCTACCACTATCAAATTAACAGACCGATTTCCATAGTGTACTGGAACCTTGCATATACCTCTTACTCATATGTCTTCACCAGAATACGTCTTTAATTTAGCATCTGAATTTTCCAGATTTAGCGAGTAGCCTCCTCCGTTCAGAAATTTGAACATAGGTTCCCCAGTGACTGTCATGGATGCCCCTGTATCCATCTCCATTCCAATGGGTTTTCCATTGACTTCCACTGTCACGTAGATTGGCTCTGTTTTACCCATTTATAATTTGTTTAGCGAGTAAATATCTGACTCTGTTTCTTCTGGATCCTCTATTATGAGGATTTCACAATTTCTGACTTTTTGTTTGAAATTTTGTCTCAATCTGTCTTTATAATATTGCATAATGTGTCCATTATGATGGCAGTAGAAACACTTGGTTCTTTTAAATTGTCATTCGTTTACAGGCTGTCTGGTTCCAAATCCGCTATTGTTAATGTGGGTTTTATCCATTAAACCATTGCTTTTTGTTGGTCTGATAATGGTGGCTGTTTCCCACCTTTTCACAGAGCCCTGCACTTCCGCACCATTTCTAGCCAGTGCCTCCCTCCCGACTCGATGGATGGCCCCATGTTCTGCTCCCTTGATTGGTTCTGAATCCCTGACTGTGTCTCCATTGCGAGCGCCAACTCCAGCGCCTTGCTGAAGTCTAAATTTGTTTCTGACAACAACCTTTTTTGAATGGTGTCTTTGTTAATCCCACACACTAATCGGTCTCTTAACATGTCATTAATTGATCTCCCGAACTCTCAGTGCTCTGTCAGTTGTTTTAAGGCTGATACATAGCAAGCGACTATCTCTCCATGGGCACAACACCTTGAATTAAATTTAAAACACTGCGTTCTAACTGAGGGTTTTCTCAAAATTTACCAACTCATCAAAGCTCTTGGAATCCGGAGCATTGAGTGCGGTTAGATTACAAGTTAGGCTGTATGGTTTACTGCCATATGTCCATAAGAGAATTGCTCGCCTCTTCTCCTCCCCCGATGTGTCATTGGCCAAAAAGAAAAATGCAGGGCATTCAATATAACGTGACCAGTCATCGGTGGTCTGATCAAATGTTCAATGCAGCCAGATTGTGGCATACTGGAGGGAGATAACTTCAATGCCTATGATGAAGACTGTACAGCAGGTCTGCAGGGCATGGCTGATTCACTTCAGTGGAATTTTCGCGGCTTCCTTGGTGTCGCCGACTGGTGGTGTTTTGCCTGGTCACCAGTTGCTATGTTCTACTGATGGGTCACTTTGCTTATAAAGGCAGTTGCACACCTATCCAACGGCTGGTGAGTTAGCAACAATATACTGCAGATACAGAGACCAATATAAGATGAAGCACATGCTGTTTATTTACACAGGTAATAGAACACTAACATGATGTGTGCTTCTCCAACCAGACCCTACTCTAAACTAACCCTTAACATTGTAGCCTGTGCTACACAGCAATGGGGTCATACAGTCACGTGGTCAATCTGCCCACATTCCCTTAAAGGTGTATTGCACCTCAGATAACCACACCCTCTATTGTCCAGCTAGATTCCCGAGTGGTGCTTAATACAACGGGTTTTCTCCAAAGGAGGTGACCCAGAGTCCTCGCTAGCTCTGTAGCTGCCGGACAAGGCCCCATCTCCTGAATTAAATTCTACCCTATATTTACTGAGTGAGCGGTCGATCTATGAAACAGACTTCCTTTGGAGACGGTGAACTCAGACTTTATTGATTCATTCAAGTGTAAATTGGACAGAGTTCTTTCAGATAGTAACATTTTAGGGTTCAGTCTGTGAGTAATTTGAGACACAAAGTCTGATGAGTGTAACAGAGTCGGGAGGAAAAGGTGATTTTGGGCCTATGTCTCTTAAAACTCACCACCCACTGGGGTTTAAAAGCAGCACAGTAAAATACCCTCCCATACTTCATTAGAGCCTTATCAAACAAAAATTGGCCCCTAACTACAGGAGAAGATATTAGGACAGGTGACTGAAAGGTTGGTTAAAGCAGTAAAGAAAGAATTTGCTTTTATTTCATGCCTTTCATGACCTCAGGACCTCCCAAGACAATTTGCAGCCCAGTGAAGCTAAGGCAGGTTTTAAAGAGCATGTTAAAGGAGAAAATTGAGGTGTAGAGGTTGAGGGAGGGGATTCCAGAGCTTAGGGCCCAGACAGCTGAAGCCATGGCTGCCAATGTTGCAGAGATTAATGGTGAGATGCTTAAGAGTCCAGAGTAGAGTAGCAGATTTATGAACCTACCAACATACAAATTAGGAGCAGGAGTGGGCCATTTGGCCCCTCTAGCCTGTTCCATCACTCAATAAGATCGTGGCTGATCTGATTGTAACCTCAACCCCACATTCCTGCCTACCCCCCGATAACCTTTCACCCCCTTGTTAATCAAGAATCTATCTAGCTCTGCCTTAAAAATACTCAAAAACTCTGCTTCCACCGCCTTTTGAGGTGGAGAGTTCCAAAGACTCACGACCCTCTGAGAGAAAAGATTTCTCCTAATTTCTGTCTTAAATGAGTGACCCCTTATTTTTTAACAGTGACCCCTAGTTCTAGATTCTCCCGCAAGAGGAAACCTCCTCTCCGCATCCACCCTGTCAAGACCCCTCAGGATCTTAAAGGTTTCAATATCTCAGAGAATTGTAGGGCTGGCGGAGATTGCAGGGATGGGGTGGGGTGGGATGGGGGTTGGCGAGGTGGTGGGGGGAAGGGGGGGTCAGGCCAAGGGGGCTTTAAAAAAAATGAAAAATTTTAAATCAAGTTGGTATTGGACCAGGCGTCAGTGGACAACAGCGAGCAGAGTGGGGGGTGGGTTAACGGGATGTGGTGTGATAGAAGAGTATGGGCAGCAGAATTTCGGATGAGCTGAATTTATGGACGTGGGGGATGGGAGATCGGGCAGGAGAGTGTTAAAACAAAACTCCCATTTCCTTGTAGGAAAGGTGCTGTTGGACTGTCGTAGAAACCAGCTCAGTTGTTAATGTCCTTCAGGGAGGGAAACCTGCTGTCCTTGCCCGGTCTGGGACTATCCAGTCACTCCAGTCCCACCTCACCAGCATTGTTCACCACTTCAAAGGGAATTTAAGAGTTAAGCAAGAGATTCCGTTTATATCAAACCTGCTGCCAGTGGTTGAAGAAGAAGCAAAGCACCAGCTTCTCAGGGGCAACTAGGGAGGGGCAATAAATGCTGGCCAAGTGTACCAAGGATGAAGGGCAAGAAGAGAGCTGACCTGTACCAGGTACAATACACTCAGTGACAGATGTTCTTCTTCTCTCTCTCCCTCTCCCCCTCACTCCGATATCAGACACAAGGAGGGATCGCTGTAGTTACCGTTTGACTCGGCAGAACCGTCTCTCCAGTCAACTGGCCCAGCACGGTCACCGAGGGAAGAGGACCATCGAGAGAGAGCTGAGCAACATCAGCGATACCTGCCTGAGCCAGCTGGCTCCGGAGAAGCTGCTCAGCTCCCTGTTAGAGGCTGAACCTCCCAACGTCTACTCCTTAAAACACCCAAACAAACCTTACACCGAGGCCTCCATGATGATGTCACTGACCAACCTGGCAGACAGGGAGCTTGTTCATATGATCGCCTGGGCCAAGAAAGTTCCAGGTAACCATTCATACTCAGCATTCATCAATGGGAGCTTCACACTGCTCCAGTAGGAGGCAATCTACTGAGGCTGGAGCGAAAACATGTGGTTAGGGCAATGTAGAGGGAGCTTTACTCTGTATCTAACCCCGTGCTGTGCCTGTCCTGGGAGTGTTTGATGGGGACAGTGTAGATGGAGATTTACTCTGTATCTAACCCCATGCTGTACCTGTCCTGGGAGTGTTTGATGGGGACAGTGTAGAGGGAGCTTTACTCTGTATCTAACCCCGTGCTGTACCTGCCCTGGGAGTGTTTGATGGGGACAGTGTAGAGGGAGCTTTACTCTGTATCTAACCCCGTGCTGTACCTGTCCTGGGAGTGTTTGATGGGGACAGTGTAGATGGAGATTTACTCTGTATCTAACCCCGTGCTGTACCTGTCCTGGGAGTGTTTGATGGGGACAGTGTAGAGGGAGATTTACTCTGTATCTAACCCCGTGCTGTACCTGTCCTGGGAGTGTTTAATGGGGACAGTGTAGAGGGAGATTTACTCTGTATCTAACCCCGTGCTGTACCTGTCCTGGGAGTGTTTAATGGGGACAGTGTAGAGGGAACTTTACTCTGTATCTAACCCCGTGCTGTACCTGTCCTGGGAGTGTTTAATGGGGACAGTGTAGAGGGAACTTTACTCTGTATCTAACCCTGTGCTGTACCTGTCCTGGGAGTGTTTGATGGGGACAGTGTAGAGGGAGATTTACTCTGTATCTAACCCCGTGCTGTACCTGTCCTGGGAGTGTTTAATGGGGACAGTGTAGAGGGAACTTTACTCTGTATCTAACCCCGTGCTGTACCTGTCCTGGGAGTGTTTGATGGGGACAGTGTAGAAGGAGCTTTACTCTGTATCTAACCCTGTGCTGTACCTGTCCTGGGAGTGTTTGATGAGGACAGTGTAGAGGGAGATTTACTCTGTATCTAACCCCGTGCTGTACCTGTCCTGGGAGTGTTTGATGCGGAGAGTGTAGAGGCAGCTTTACTGTGTATCTAACCCTGTGTCACTCTGGTGATATGTCTGGTGCTGTTTTATTCCCATCAGGATTTCTGGAATTGGATCTGCATGATCAGGTGCAGCTGCTGGAATGTTGTTGGTTGGAGGTTTTAATGGTGGGATTGATGTGGAGGTCGATCGCACATCCTGGGAAGCTCCTCTTCGCCCCGGATCTCATTCTGGACAGGTGAGGGGAATGTCATTTCCTTTCTGTCCTGGCTCTCTGGCTGTGTCTGGCCCTCTGAACCTCCCACTACCCCCGACCTCGTATCAGCAGCTATCTCTGAGTCTGCGTCAGACCCACTGTACCCTGTCCCAACCCAATCACTTACCCAACCTGTCAGCGAGCTGTTCACCTCCAAGTGGCTGTGTTTGTGGCCCCACAGAAGGATAGCGGAAAGCACTTGCATATTTATAGCGGCTTTAACAACCTAGACAAGGTGATATCCAGCCAGTGGAGATCAGTCTAGTTGCTGTTGTAATATTGGAAACGTGGCAACTGACCATGTTCAGCAAGATCCCACAGACTGGAGTATAATGGCCAGATCATCTGCTCAGAAAGAAAATATTGACCAGGGCGAACTCCCTGGTCTACATCAACATAGTGGACACGGAATCTTTAAATCCACCAGATGCAGCGCACAGGATCTCAGTTTACAGGCTCATTTGAAAAAATAGCACCTCTGACAGGGCAGCACTCCCTCAGTACTGACCCTCTGACAGTGTAGCACTCCCTCAGTACTGACCCTCTGACAGTGCAGCACTCCCTCAGTACTGACCCTCCGACAGTGTAGCACTCCCTCAGTACTGACCCTCTGACAGTGCAGCACTCCCTCAGTACTGACCCTCCGACAGTGCAGCACTCCCTCAGTACTGACCCTCCGACAGTGTAGCACTCCCTCAGTACTGACCCTCCGACAGTGTAGCACTCCCTCAGTACTGACCCTCCGACAGTGCAGCACTCCCTCAGTACTGACCCTCCGACAGTGTAGCACTCCCTCAGTACTGACCCTCTGACAGTGCAGCACTCCCTTAGTACTGACACAACAGTGCGGCACTCCCTCAGTACTGTTCCTCCGACAGTACAGCACTCCCTCAGTACTGACACAACAGTGCAGCACTCCCTCAGTACTGACCCTCTGACAGTGCAGCACTCCCTTAGTACTGACCCTCCGACAGTGCAGCACTCCCTTAGTACTGACCCTCTAACAGTCCTGCACTCCCTCAGTACTGACCCTCTGACAGTGCAGCACTCCCTTAGTACTGACCCTCCAACAGTGCAGCACTCCCAAAGTACTGATCCTCCGACAGTGCGGCACTCCCTCAGTACTAACCCTCCAACAGTGCAGCACTCCCAAAGTACTGATCCTCTGACAGTGCAGCACTCCCTCAGTATTAACCCTCCAACAGTGCAGCACTCCTTCAGTACTAACCCTTCGACAGTGCAGCACTCCCTCAGTACTGACCCTCTGACAATGCAGCACTCCCTCAGTACTGTTCCTCCGACAGTGCAGCACTCCCTCAGTACTGTTCCTCCGACAGTGCAGCACTCCCTCAGTACTGTTCCTCCGACAGTGCAGCACTCCCTCAGTACTGTTCCTCCGACAGTGCAGCACTCCCTCAGTACTGTTCCTCCAACAGTGCAGCACTCCCTCAGTACTGTTCCTCTGACAGTGCAGCACTCCCTCAGTACTGTTCCTCCGACAGTGCAGCACTCCCTCAGTACTGACCCTCTGACAGTGCAGCACTCCCTCAGTACTGACCCTCCGACAGTGCAGCACTCCCTCAGTACTGACCCTCCGACAGTGCAGCACTCCCTCAGTACTGACCCTCTGACAGTGCAGCACTCCCTCAGTACTGACCCTCTGACAGTGCAGCTCTCTCTCAGTACTGACCCTCCGACAGTGCAGCTCTCCCTCAGTACTGACCCTCCGACAGTGCAGCACTCCCTCAGTACTGACCCTCCGACAGTGCAGCTCTCCCTCAGTACTGACCCTCTGACAGTGCAGCTCTCTCTCAGTACTGACCCTCCGACAGTGCAGCTCTCCCTCAGTACTGACCCTCTGACAGTACAGCACTCCCTCAGTACTGACCCTCTGACAGTGCAGCACTCCCTCAGTACTGACCCTCTGACAGTGCAGCTCTCTCTCAGTACTGACCCTCCGACAGTGCAGCTCTCCCTCAGTACTGACCCTCTGACAGTGCAGCTCTCTCTCAGTACTGACCCTCCGACAGTGCAGCTCTCCCTCAGTACTGACCCTCTGACAGTGCAGCACTCCCTCAGTACTGACCCTCTGACAGTGCAGCACTCCCTCAGTACTGACCCTCTGACAGTGCAGCACTCCTTCAGTAGTACGCTGGAAGTGTCAGCCTAAATTCTGTGCCCACCCTTCTACAGTTGGTCTTCAGCCTTTGACCTACTGAGTTTGAGGTGCGCCCACTACCCACATTGCATGCTAGGTTTCCCAGACAGTGTGTGTATTTGCCCGAGACTCCTGGTATCTTGCACTGATGCCCCAGGACACACTGATACCACCACAGGGGTATTCCTCCCGTTTGCATCTGTAGGATCACGGATTCGAACTCTACCCACTGGGGTTTGGAGACCCGCGGCCCAATGTTATCCTCGGGCCTGACCCTCAATCTGTTCCGAGTCACCTGATCTCACCTGGGGGTACCCGGTCTCAAGGCAGGAAAACTGGAACCGGTGCTTCCTCCTTGTCAGCTTGGCCTGCTTTGTGCACTGGTTGTGCGTGCGTGATCGGGAGGGGGGGGTGGGGTGGGGTAGGTGTGATATGTGCTCCCAGCCACAATCTCAGCCGACACATGATGTCACACTGGCTGTCCAGTTAACTGGCGGCCTGCGTGAAACACCCGATGAGAGAGGCTCAATGCTGCCGGGGTCAGGGGTGCAGGAGGAGGGCGGGCACTGAGGCCAGCGAGGGTGCGGGCAGGCGGTCTACAGTGAGCTCCCTGAGGGCTGACTGCTGCTGCGGAGCTGCCTCAGGGAGCCCCAGGATTGTTCGAAGCGTATTGACACACAGGAAATGCACACGCTGTCGCTAACACAGCCACAAACAATTGACAGCAGCATCCAGGACTCCTCAACATCCAAACATCCTCCTGGGCGTTTTCTTCTGCCCGGATCGAGAATGATGCAAAAAATGTGACGGCTGCCTAGCCGAGTAGCCCATGTGCCAAGTGTAAGAGCGCACGGACCACTAGAAATCCCGGTCGATTGGTGCTTTAATTGAAGCTTTGATTGTCGGTGGATGCGCTGCTGGGCACAGCAGGGTCAAACCCTTGGCTTTGTTTAATGACCTCTTCCTATGATTACGTGGTTAGTTGTCAGGTGAGGCCGACAGCTCCTCGCATTGACATTGTCTGTTTGACATAGAGGAGCTCGGGGCAGAAGGGAGGCCGCTCAGCCCCTCCAGCTTGTGTTCCCACCCAGTGAGCTCGTGACATGTCTGCACCTCAGCTCCGTTTATTCACCTACCCTCCATACCTTTGAGGGTTTGACAGGGTAGATGCTGGGAGGCCGTTTCCTGCGGCTGACGAGTTCCGGATTAGGAATCCCAGTCACGGGATTAAGGGCCAGGCCACTTAGGGTTGCGATTAAGGAGAAATTTCTTCACTGAAAGGTTGTGAATTTTTGGAATTCTCCTACCCCAGAGGGTTGTGGTTGCTCAGTCACTGAGTAAATTCAGGACAGAGATCAATAGATTTTTGGATATTAAGGGGATTAAGGGATTTTGGTATAAATTGGACAGATGGAGCGAGGTCGAAGATCGACCACAATCCTGTTGAGTGGCAGAGCAGGCTCGAGGGGCTGAATGTCCCAGTCCTGCTCACATTTCTTACTTTCCTTTTATTCCTGTTGCCCTTCATCAACTAAAAATCTGTCAATCTCATTCTTAATTTTCAAGCGACTCTCGGCAAACGGAGCCTCTGGTAGAAAGTTCCAGAATTCCCCTCCCCCTCGGGTACCCTGTCAGCGAGGGGAAGGGAGAAGTGGGGAGATTAAATCGCGCTGGCTATGAAAACTGAGATGGTTCCAGTCAGCTGAATGGATATTTTAACTGAGTTAAATCCAGCCTGATGTCAATGAGCTGTGAAACTGTTGTGGGTCTGAAATCGAGTTGAAGTATTAAAGGAGTGTGGTTCACACTCAGATCCACATGGTTAAGTATCCACAGATGTCAAGTTAATGCAGTGCTACACTTGACAAATGAGAGACCCAAGGGAATTAGGAAAACAAGCCTTCCAACTCAAGCTCTCCAGTTTACACTGGAAAGCAAATGAGACGTTAAAAAAAAAGCAAGAATCAATATCAGCCAGCGAGTGCTCAAAGATCAGGAGAAGCTCCAACTAGTTAAAGGTTAACGCTAGGGAAACGACCCAAAATAGAGGTGCCCGAATCAACAACAGCAACACCTTCTGTTTGTACAGCTCCTTTATTGTAATAAAACATCCCAAAGCGTTCCACAAGATCATTAAGAAATAGGTTTGAACCTCGAGCTGCATAAAGGAGATGTTAAGACAGGCGACCAAAGGCTTGGTTAAAGAGGGAGGCTGTAAGGGGCGCCTTAAAGGAGGAGAGAGGATCTGGGAGGGAATTCCAGAGCTCGGCACTCAGGCTGAAGGCACGGCTGCCAACGGTGAGGTGATGAAAACTGGGGGTTGTGGAAGAGTCCAGAATTAGAGGAGTGCAGAGATCTCGGAGGGCTGTAGGGATGGAGGAGGTTACAGAGATAAGGAGGGGCCAGGCCATGGAGAGATTTGAAATCATCCTGTGTGAGCTCAACATTCACTCATTTCTTCCTCGTCTGTCTCCCCCTTCCCCACTTCTCATCTCCCTCACTCTCCTCTTACTCTCTTCCCCCTCCCCCCACAACTCCCTCTCTTGCTCTCCCCCTCTCTTCTCCCCCTCCTGCACCACACATGTATCCAGTCTGTCCACAGCCTTGTATCAGTTAAAGGTTCCAGTGGCACTTCCTGTAAATCCCAACCTCATTTGTCCCTCTGAGAATCTGAGAATCGTTTGACCCAAAATCTGAGGATAACAAATTCATCAATCTCTCTACTCACTCGCTCTCTCTCTCTCTCTCTCTCTTCCTCCCTGTCTTTTTTTTCCTTTTTGTCTCACTGTCTCTGTCTGTTTCTTCCTCTGTCTCTCCCCTTCACTTTCCACCTGTGTCTCTCTCCTCCCACTTTGACTCTCCGTCTATCTATCTTTCTCTCCCCTTCACTTTCTGTCTCCCTCACTAACTGTCTCTCTGTGTCTCTCACTCTCTCACTTTCCCTCCCTCACTAACTGTCTCTCTGTGTCTCCCTCTCTCTGTCTTTCTCTCCCTCACTGACTCTGTGTGTGTGTGTGTATGTGTGTGTCTGTCTCTCTCTGTATCTCTCTCTCCCCCTCACAAACTGTCTCTCTGTGTCTCTTTCCCCCTCACTGACTGTGTGTGTGTGTGTGTGTGTGTGTGTTTGTGTGTGTGTGTGTCTCTCTCTCTCTGTGTCTCTATCTCTCCCTCACTGACTTTCTCTCTCTCTCTCCGTGCCCTTTTCCCCCTCACTGACTGTCTGTGTGTGTCCCTCTCTCTCTCTGTCTTTCTCTCCCTCACTGACTGTCTCTGTGTGTGTGTCTCTCTCTCTGTCTCTCTCTCCATAAGACCATAAGACATAGGTGCAGAAATTAGGCCATTCGGCCCATCGAGTCTGCTCTGCCATTCAATCATGGCTGATAAGTTTCTCAACCCCATTCTCTCCCGCCTTCTCCCCGTAAGCTTTGATCCCCTTACCAATCAAGAACCTATCTATCTCAGTCTTAAATACACTCAATGACCTGGCCTCCACAGCCTTCTGTGGCAATGAATTCCATAGATTCACCACTCTCTGTCTAAAGAAGTTTCTCCTCATCTCTGTTCTAAAATGTCTTCCCTTTACTCTGAGGCTGTGCCCTCGGGTCCTAGTCTCTCCTACTAATGGAAACATCTTCCCCATGTCCACTCTATCCAGGCCTTTCAGTATTCTGTAAGTTTCAATCAGATCCCCCCTCATCCTCCTAAACTCCATTGAGTATAGACCCAGAGTCCTCAAACATTCCTCATATGTTAAGCCTTTCATTCCTGGGATCATTCTCGTGAACCTCCTCTGGACCCTCTCCAGGGCCAGCACATCCTTCCTGAGATACGGGGCCCAAAATTGCTCACAATATTCTAAATGTGGTCTGACCAGAGCCTTATAAAGCCTCAGCAGCACATCCCTGCTTTTATATTCTAGTCCTCTCAAAATAAATGCCAACATTGCATTTGCCTTCCTAACTACTGTCTCAACCTGCAAGTTAACCTTAAGAGAATCCTGGACTAGGACTCCCAAGTCCCTTTGCACTCCCGATTTCTGAATTCTCTCCCCATTTAGAAAATAGTCTATGCCTCTATTCTTCCTACCAAAGTGCATGACCTCACACTTCCCCACGTTGTATTCCATCTGCCACTTCTTTGCGCATTCTCCTAACCTGTCCAAATCCTTCTGCAGCCTCCCCACCTCCTCAG
Source organism: Carcharodon carcharias (assembly GCF_017639515.1). NCBI lineage: Eukaryota > Metazoa > Chordata > Chondrichthyes > Lamniformes > Lamnidae > Carcharodon > Carcharodon carcharias. The sequence goes on from NC_054486.1 coordinate 111,162,332, forward strand.
TACTACCTGTCCCTCCACCTATCTTTGTACCATCTGCAAACTTAGCCAGGATGCCCTCAGTTCCTTCATCTAGATCATTAATGTATAAAGTGAAAAGTTGTGGTCCCAACACTGACCCCTGCGGAACTCCACTAGTCACTGGTCGCCATCCTGAGAAGGACCCCCTTATCCCCACTCTCTCTCTCCTGCCAGACAGCCAATCTTCTATCCATGCTAGTACCTTGCCTCTAATACCATGGGCTCTTATCTTACTGTGCGGCACCTTGTCAAAGGACTTCTGGAAGTCCAAGTAGATAACATCCATTGACTCTCCTTTGTCTAACCTACTCATAGAATTCTAACAGATTTGTCAGGCATGACCTCCCCTTGATGAAGCCATGCTGACTTTGCCCTATTTTACCATGCACTTCCAAGTATTCTGAAATCTCATCCTTAATAATGGACTCTAAAATCTTACCAACGACCGAGGTCAGGCCAATCGGCCTGTAATTTCCCGTCTTTTGCCTCACTCCCTTCTTAAACAGGGGGGTTACATTAGCGATTTTCCAGTCCTCTGGAACCCTCCCTGACTCCAGTGATTCCTGAAAGATCACCACTAACGCCTCCATCATCTCTTCAGCTATCTCCTTCAGAACTCTGGGGTGTAATCCATCTAGTCCAGGTGATTTATCCACCTTCAGACCTTTTAGTTTTCCTAGCACCTTCTCCTTGGTAATGGCCACCATACTCACCTCTGCCCCCTGACTCTCTTGAACTTTGGGGATGTTACTCGTGTCTTCCACTGTGAAGACTGATGCAAAGTACCTATTCAGTTCCTCCGCCATTTCTTTGTTCCCCACTACTACTTCTCCAGTGTCATTTTCCAGCGGCCCAATGTCCACTTTTGCCTCTCTCTTACCCTTTATATATCTAAAAAAACTCTTGCAATCTTCTTTTATATTACTGGCTAGTTTACCCTCATATTTAATCTTCTCCCTCCTTATTTCTTTTTTAGTTGTCCTCTGTTGGTCTTTGTAGGTTTCCCAATCCCCCGGGTTCCCGTGTGCTCTTTGCCGCGTTGTATGCTTTCTCTTTAGCTTTTATGCTGTCCCTGACTTCCCTTGTCAGCCATGGTTGCCTCGTCCTCCCTTTATTATGCTTCTTCCTAAGGATGAATTTTTGCTGCCTCTCCCAAATTACTCCCAGAAACTCCTGCCATTGCTGTTCCACTGTCTTTCCTGCTAGGCTCATCTCCCAGTCAACTCTGGCCAGCTCCTCCCTCATGCCTCTGTAGGTGTCTTTATTCAACTGTAATACCGTTACATCTGATTCCAGCTTTTTCCTCTCAAATTGCAGGGTAAATTCTATCATATTATGGTCACTTCCTCTAAGGGTTCCTTCACCTTAAGCTCCCTTATCAAATCTGCCTCATTACACATCACTAAGTCTAGAATTGCCTGTTCCCTAGTGGGCTCCACCACAAGCTGCTCCAAAAAGCCATCTCGTAGACATTCCACAAATTCCTTTTCTTGGGATCCACTACCAACCTGATTTTCCCAGTCTACCTGCATATTGAAATTACCCATGATCGCTGTAACCTTGCCTTTCTTACACGCCTTTTCTATCTCCTGGTGTATCTTGTGCCCCACATCCTGACTACTGTTCGGAGGCCTGTACATAACTCCCATTATGGTTTTTTTACCTTTGTGGTTCCTCAACTCTACCCACACAGATTCTACATCATCTGACCCTACATCATTTCTTGCTATCGATTTCATTTCATTTCTTCCTAACAAAGCAACCCCACCCCCTCTGCCAACCTGCCTATCTTTTCGATAGGATGTATATCCTTGGATATTTAGCTCCCAGTCCTGATCCCCTTGCAGCCATGTCTCCATGAAGCCCACCACATCATACCTGCCAATTTCAATCTGCGCCACAAGCTCATTTACCTTATTCCGTATACTGCGTGCATTCAGATACAACCCCTTCAGTCCTGTATTGCCCGTCCCCTCTCTCACTGTCCTCCCTTTATCTGATGTGCTTGAAGTTAGATTCCCAGCCCTTTCCAAACACTCTGTCCTATTTTGTGTTCTGGAGACTTTAACAGCCTCTCCTGGGCTCTCCTTTCTTTTCAGTTTTTTTCATAATTTTCCATGAAGTTGAATCCACCCCCCCACACGCTAACCTGCTGCTTTGTTTCCCATTAGTCATACTTCTTGGAGTTTTACCCTTCCCTCCACCCGCCCCCCCCCCAACCTTCTAGTTTAAAGTCCTGTTGACCACCCTATTTACCCTTTTCACTAGAACACTGGTCCCAGATCGGTTCAGGTGGAGACTGTCCCAACGGTACAGATCCCTCCTGTTCCAATACTGATGCCAGTGCCCCACGAAATGGAACCACTCTTTCCCGCACCACTCCTTTAGCCACGTGTTTACTTCCCTTATTCTCGTGTCCCTATGCCCTATCCCTCACTGACTGACTGTCTCTCTATGTCTCTTTCTCCCTCACTGTTTCTCTCTGTCTCTCTCCATCTCTCGTGAGGTCTTCAAACTGGACTTATACTTTTAAAACTTAACTTCTATTACAGCGTAAATTCCATGATTGGATGGGACTGAAGCAAAATCTGATTCTCATTTTGGTGCCAAAAGAACACTTTGTTCATTTTGAAATCAATAAAATGGACAACCTCAGCCCGGCTCCTGGGCCTTAAATTCCTGTTTGACTCGGAACACAAATCGGGGTAGAAAGAAAAACATTTTATTCAGACAACACCACCTTCATTAGACAAGCTCATTAACTGGGGGCTGGGCATAATAAGAAGGGTATCTGCATTCTCGCTGTGTTGTGATTGAATGAACAAGATGTTTCATTAACATTTCTGTAACTTGTCGCTTGCCAGCATTTCAGTCAGACATTTAAATGTCGGCACCAGTGCTCATTACAGAACTGAAAGGTCCAGTGCTGTGCACTTCCCCTTCCCTCTAGCAGCAGTGATGACTGTTTTTGCATCGCCTGGTATCTATTTCTAGGATGGGGCTGGTATAGGCCCGTTTCCATAGTGATGGGTTGACCCACTTGACCCTTGTAGGCCTTTTGACTGAGTTATGGGGTAGAGAGAGAGTCTCTCCCCACATACTCCTCGGGATTGGGTCCCAGTAAGGGTGAGCACCCCTGGAAGGGGTAATAGGGGGAGAATATGGAGGGGGAGAAGATGATGGGTGGCCATTGTTAATCCTTAGGTCTGAGAAAGAGAGAGAGAGAGAGAGACACCAGGCGTTGGCCGGAATAAAGTGGCTTGTTGAAGAGGGAAAGAAAATGAAATATAACATCATAATTTAAAAATAAACAGATAAATCTAAACAGCTTGTGTTAGAACCTCAAATAATTTATTTTTTATCACTTACAAGGCTGTTGGCAATGGTAACAAGCAGTTGGGCTAAACGCCATCAGAAATTAATAAAACCCTTTTAACATTGAGAGTTTCAAACTCTTGTCCATGTCACACGTGGCCTTAGGACTTGTTTTCAATATGAATCTTCCTCACAACTGGCTGTTTGTCTGTCTTCCTAAATATATCATGGCAAAGGGGAGGCACTACATCACCTCCAACAAATGATGTCCTCCTCCAGCCTGTGGAGGAAGGGAGAGTTGCAGGGGAAGAGGGAAATGTCTCCACTGTCATCTTTCCTCCACTCTGTCAACCCACACCCTCCTCCCTCCTCAACCACCACCTCGTCCCCCGAACATCTCTCCCACCTACTCCCACAGCCTGCGCTCCATTCCCCAACCTCACCCTCTGTCACTCCACACTCTTCAATCCCCTCCCATACTGCACACACCACCTTAACCCAGCACAAATCCCCCACCCAGCTTCTTAACATGCACCTTACCCATTCTCCTATCCCCATCCCCAACTCCGTTCTCCAATTCCATTTTTAAAATTTATTCTTTCGCAGGCTGTGGGCTTCACTGGCTGGGCCAGCATTTTTATTACCCATCCCTAATTGCCCCTTGAGAAGGTGGTGGTGAGCTGCCTTCTTGAGCCGCTGCAGTCCCTGTGGTGTAGGTACACCCACAGTGCTGTTAGGGAAGGGGTTCCAGGATTTTGACCCAGTGACAGTGAAGGAATGGCCGATATATTTCCAAGTCAGGATGGTGAGTGACTTGGAGGGGAACTTGCAGGTGGTGGTGTTCCCATGTGTCTGCTGCCCTTGTCCTTCTAGATGGTAGTGGTCGTGGGTTTGGAAGGTGCTGTCTAAGGAGCCTTGGTGAGCTCCTGCAGTGCATCTTGTAGACAGTACACACACTGCTGCTACTGTGCGTCGGTGGTGGAGGGAGTGAATGTTTGTGGATGTGGTGCCAATCAAGTGGGCTGCTTTATCCTGGACAGTGTCCAGCTTCTTCAGTGTTGTGGGAGCTGCACTCATCCAGGCAATTGGGGAGTATTCCATCACACTCCTGAGTTAGATTTATTAGTGACATTCTTAATGGGCTCTAGTTTTGGTTTCTTCTTACCATACTGATGTCAGTGTAATAATTTGTTGCATTCAGGCATTAGTCTCTGTAATAAGAGGGTTGCATCCAGTCCCTCCAGCTGTACGTGTCCCACCTGCTACTGCACAGACATAACTAAGACCTTAGTCAACCTCAGGCCCTGAAGGAAATGACTCTGACTCACTCTGGAGTGGGAGCCTCTCTCGCTGAGACCTCTGTGCCAGAAATGTCTGCTCCAGCAACACATTGAGCAGGGCTCTTTGCTGAGTGGGCAGGCAGGTACCCAACATCACGGCACACGCGCTGCCGATTCCCACACATACCCGCCCGTCGACAATTAAAAGGCCCATTAGGGCCGTGAGAGATTGAATTAAATCTTTTGCTGCCTGTCCAGCCTTAGGGTCGGCGGGCAAGCGGACGAATAGGTCAAGCGGCCTTTGCATTTTTAGGAAATCTCATCCACGGCCGGGATGAGGTTTCCAACAGCAAATAATAATCAGATAAACATTTTAACATCTAATTTATAACATGTCCCTGCTCACGTGACAGGGTCACATGACAGGACACGTTTTTTAAATACCTTAAAAGTCTTTATTTTTTATTTTCAAACCTCTTCGTCTCCAGCTTTTCCAGCGCACACCTGTGCACGTGCGCAAACTCTTGCCCCCCACCCCCCCCCCACCCCCACCCCGACACAGGGCCACTGGGTGCTGCTGCACCCTGAGGGGGTGCCTTAATTAGCCGGCCCCGATTGCGGGTGGTGGTCCGCTTCCCGACCCCTCCCACCCATCCACCCCCCTCGCCTGCCCCCACCCACCTCCCTCACCTGCCCCCACCCACCTCCCTCACCTGCCCCCACCCCTGCCTCTTGACACTTGTTGCACAACGGCCTTCATTTTTCATGTGTTTTTCCCCTGTTAAGTCCTGAAACTGTAGCCCCTCTTCCTGCATCTGACCATCGAATCCTTCAGCGCAGCAAGGGGCCATTCAGCCCATCGTGCCTGTGGCTGGCCCTTTGAAAGAGCGATCCAATTACTCCCGCTCCCCCTTGCCCTTTCCCGGTAGGCCCTGCCAACTCCTTTTCCTGTGCAAGTATCTCTCCAGCTTCGAGCGGCCAAAGAAACAGTCGAAGAATTGAAACTGGGAGAAGTTACCCAAGGCCAGGAGGAAGAGAGAAAAGGAGCAATTCTGAAGGTGTAAAATACAGTTACCGCAGGTTCAGACACATCTGGAAAGAGAGAAGACAGCTGGAGTCGGAAAGCTTGCCTTTCTTGGTGGAGACACTTATCTGAGACAGACAGAGGGAAAGGAACACACAGGAAGTAATCAAAAAGGTGAAAGGGATACTGACTGGCCTTTATATCGAGAGTAGAAGGTCGTGCTTCAACTACACAAAGCCCTGGTTAGACCACACCTGGAGCCACTGTGAGCAGTTCACCTTAGGAAGGATATATTGGCCGTGGAGGGGATAGGATGTAGATTTACCAGGTTGATAGCTGATTTCCAAGAATTAAATTACAAGAAGAGATTATACAAACTGGGGCAGTGCTCCCTGGATTTTTGAAGGTTCAGGGGGGTGATTTCATCAACATTTTTAAGATAGTGAGGGGAACAGACAGGCTTTGATACAGAGAATCTATTTCCACTGGATGGGGAGTCTGGGACCAGAGGGGAAGAGTCTAAAAAAGAGAGCCGGACATTTCAGGAGTGAAATTAGGAAACACTTCTTCACACAAAAGGGAGGAGAAGTTTGGAACTCTCTTCTGCAAGTGACAATTGAAGCCTGCTCATTTGTTAAATCTGAGATTAATGGATTTGTGTTATCCAAAGGTGTTAAGGGACATGGAGTTAGGTTACAAATCAGACATGATCTGATTGACAAGGGTGGAACAGACTCAAGGGGCTGAATGGCCTCCTCATGTACCTGTGTTCCAATGGCAGAGTGACTGAGGAAGCAGGGGAATGGGAAGGGATAGAGAAGGGTAGAATGAAGGATGGAGTAACTGATGATGAAGGAAGAAAATCACTGACAAATTCCAGAGAAATACCGACCATACTGGTGAGGGTTGATGGTTCAGATAGACTGAAGGGAATTAAAAGGGTGGGTAATCACAGAGAAAACTGACATGTTTTAAGTTCTTAAAACTTGTGACCTTCACAAAGTGTGAAATTGGTATTTGAACTGTTAGCAAATTTACTTGGAAAGTGCTCTGAAATGACCACAAATTGTGGGGCTTCAGAAGCAGTGAGAGGAGAGAGAGGATGTGCTGTCCGGGACGTTGTCGGTTTTTAACTGTAATGGACTTGAGAATGATTATAGAGCTTGGGTTTCAGCAATGTGTGCAATCCTCGAGTGAATGAAGTCTGACCATTAGGCATAGTACCTCAGAGTAGAGAGAGAGAGAGAGTGTGTGTCTGTGTCAGTGAACGCTTGTCAGTGTGTGTGTGTCAGTGAGTGTGTCAGTGAGTGTGTCAGTGAGTGTGTGTGTGTGTCAGTGTATCTGTGTCAGTGTATCTGTGTCAGTGAGTGTGTGTGTCAGTGAGTGTGTGTGTCAGTGAGTGTGTGTGTCAGTGAGTGTGTGTCAGTGTGAATATCTGTGTCAGTGAATGCATGTCAGTGTCTGTCTGTCAGTGAATGCATGTCATTGTGAGTATCTGTGTCAGTGAGTGAGTGTGTGTGTCAGTGAGTGTGTGTGTCAGTGAGTGTGTGTCTCAGTGAGTGTGTGTCTCAGTGAGTGTGTGTGTCAGTGAGTGTGTGTGTCAGTGAGTGTGTGTGTCAGTGAGTGTGTGTGTCAGTGAATGCGTGTCTGTGTGTCTGTGTGTGTCTGTGTGTGTCTGTGTGTGTCTGTGTGTGTCTGTGTGTGTCAGTGTGAGTATCTGTGTCAGTGGCTGTCTGTGTCAGTGCGTGTCTCTGTGTGTCCGTGTGTGAGCGTGTGTCCGTGAGCGTGTGTCCGTGAGCGTGTGTCCGTGAGCGTGTGTCCGTGAGTGTGTGTATCCGTGAGTGTGTGTGTCAGTGAGTGTGCGTGTCAGTGAATGCGTGTCAGTGTGTGTGTGTGTGTGTGTGTGTGTGTGTGTCTGTGTCTGTGTCTGTGTCTGTGTGTCTGTGTGTCTGTGTGTGTCAGTGTGAGTATCTGTGTCAGTGGCTGTCTGTGTCAGTGCATGTCTCTGTGTGTCAGTGTGTGTGTGTGTGTCAGTGTGTGTGTGTGTGTGTCCGTGAGTGTGTGTGTCCATGAGTGTGTGTGTGTCAGTGTGTGTGTGTGTGTGTCAGTGTGTGTGTGTGTGTGTCAGTGTGTGTGTGTGTGTCAGTGTGTGTGTGTGTGTCCGTGAGTGTGTGTGTGTCCGTGAGTGTGTGTGTGTCCGTGAGTGTGTGTGTCCGTGAGTGTATCTGTGTCAGTGGCTGTCTGTGTCAGTGGCTGTCTGTGTCAGTGGCTGTCTCTGTGTGTCAGTGTGTGTGTGTGTGTGTCAGTGTGAGTGTGTGTGTCCGTGAGTGTGTGTGTGTCCGTGAGTGTGTGTGTCCGTGAGTGTGTGTGTCCGTGAGTGTATCTGTGTCAGTGGCTGTCTGTGTCAGTGGCTGTCTGTGTCAGTGGCTGTCTGTGTCAGTGGCTGTCTCTGTGTGTCAGTGTGTGTGTGTGTGTGTCAGTGTGAGTGTGTGTGTCCGTGAGTGTGTGTCCGTGAGTGAGTGTGTCAGTGCGAGTGTGTGTGTCAGTCTGAGTATCTGTGTCAGTGGCTGTCTGTGTCAGTGGCTGTCTGTGTCAGTGCGTGTGTGTGTGTGTCAGTGTGAGTGTGTGTGTCAGTGTGAGTGTGTGTGTCCGTGAGTGTGTGTGTCCGTGAGTGTGTGTGTCCGTGAGTGTGTGTGTCAGTGCGAGTGTGTGTGTCAGTCTGAGTATCTGTGTCAGTGGCTGTCTGTGTCAGTGTGTCTGTATCAGTGTGTCAGTGTGTGTGGCTCTGTGTGAATGTCTGTGTGTGTGTGCATGTGTGCTTGTATCAGTGTGTCAGTGTGTGTCCGTGCGTGCCTGTCTTTCTGTATCTAACCTTCTGATACCTAAACCAATTGCCTATTCCACATGTTAGAGCTGAGGTAATGATGATATTTTCTGCAGAGCTGTATTTGGTCATGTTCCATGTGTTGACATGGGGCAGGATCTTCCTGTTGGCGGGTGGGGGTGGGGGTGGGGGTGGGGGCGGGGGCGGGGGCGGGGGTGGGGCCCGCTCGCTGACGGGTTAAAGGACGCGGGGTGATGTCGGGCGGCACTCCTGACATCATCCTGTGTCATTTCCAGTTTCAGGTCGGTGGGGGTGCAGCCGAGTCAGCTGTGCGCCCGCCGACCTGTCAACAGCCTATTGAGGCCATTAAAAACCAATTTAGATAATCAGTGGAACTGCCCATCCAACCTTAAGGTTGGCGGGCAGGCTGGGAGTCCTGGTGAGCATCGGAAAAAGCCTGAAACCTCATCCACGGGCAGAATGAGGTTTCATGAGCGATTTATAATCTGCACATTGAGTTTCAATAAAAGTTATGGCCGTGTCCCAACTTGTGTGACATTGTCATGAGGGGACGTGGAAGGGAAACGTTAGGATGGTTTTTATTAAAAATTTGAAGTCCAAGTCCATCTCCCTGAGGCAGCACTTAGCCTCAGGGTGATCTGTGCTCTCTTTCCCGCTCTTCTGCACCCCCACTCCCACACTTCCCCTCCCAACGGAGGTGGGGGTGGGGGGTTTTTCCCATGGATATGTTTGGGATGCTGCCATATTCCTGGTGAAGTTCAAGCAGTGGAATAAGAGGAAATTTCCAGATCATTCATTTCAGCAAACTGTTCACAGCCAAATCTGTCACTCAATGGAGTGACTGAGCACCAATCGCATGGTGAGAAGACATTTTACTTTCAGTACAGAAATTAGTAACACCCCTTAACAACGTGACCGTTCCACCTTCAGTCAGCTGTGACTCCATTGGATCGCATTCTCGTATCTGAGTCAGAGAGAAGTGGGTTCACACCCATCCCTGGCATCAGCACAAAATCTAGGCTGAAACTCCAGTGTGGTACTGCTGCACTGTCGGAGGGTCAGTACTGAGGGACTGCTGCACTGTCCGAGGGTCAGTACTGAGGGAGTGCTGCACTGTCAGAGGGTCAGTACTGAGGGAGTGCTGCACTGTCCGAGGGTCAGTACTGAGAGAGTGCTGCACTGTCCGAGGGTCAGTACTGAGGGAGTGCTGCACTGTCCGAGGGTCAGTACTGAGAGAGTGCTGCACTGTCCGAGGGTCAGTACTGAGAGAGTGCTGCACTGTCCGAGGGTCAGTACTGAGAGAGTGCTGCACTGTCCGAGGGTCAGTACTGAGAGAGTGCTGCACTGTCCGAGGGTCAGTACTGAGAGAGTGCTGCACTGTCCGAGGGTCAGTACTGAGAGAGTGCTGCACTGTCCGAGGGTCAGTACTGAGAGAGTGCTGCACTGTCCGAGGGTCAGTACTGAGGGAGTGCTGCACTGTCCGAGGGTCAGTACTGAGAGAGTGCTGCACTGTCCGAGGGTCAGTACTGAGAGAGTGCTGCACTGTCCGAGGGTCAGTACTGAGAGAGTGCTGCACTGTCAGAGGGTCAGTACTGAGGGAGTGCTGCACTGTCCGAGGGTCAGTACTGAGGGGGTGCTGCACTGTCGGACGGTCAGTACTGAGGGGGTGCTGCACTGTCCGAGGGTCAGTACTGAGGGGGTGCTGCACTGTCGGAGGGTCAGTACTGAGGGGGTGCTGCACTGTCGGAGGGTCAGTACTGAGGGGGTGCTGCACTGTCGGAGGGTCAGTACTGAGGGGGTGCTGCACTGTCGGACGGTCAGTACTGAGGGAGTGCTGCACTGTCGGAGGGTCAGTACTGAGGGGGTGCTGCACTGTCGGAGGGTCAGTACTGAGGGGGTGCTGCACTGTCGGAGGGTCAGTACTGAGGGGGTGCTGCACTGTCGGAGGGTCAGTACTGAGGGGGTGCTGCACCGTCGGACGGTCAGTACTGAGGGGGTGCTGCACTGTCGGACGGTCAGTACTGAGGGAGGATCAGTACAAATGGTAGCTCAATGTGCCTGGTTACAGAGTTTTCAGACAGGATAGGGAGCAGAATAAAAATGTGGGTGTGTAGCATTATTGGTTAAAGAATCAATTACAGCTGTGAGATGGGGTGATGTACTAAAGGAACATCAAATGAGGCCATATGGGTTGTTCTCAGAAATAAAAAAGGAGCACGCACACCCACTGCTGCCATAGAGAGGGATTTCACAGCTTCTCTCTGCCTCTCAGTTGACAATGGAACTGCATGCTTTTAGCAAAACCTTGATCTCTGGCCCAAACCAGCACTTACTTATCTGGACTGGTGAGAGGCTGCTTTTTCACACAGTCCACCTCTCAAGATCTCAAAGGGCCACTCCCCATACAGTTATCCATCTTTCTTTCAATATATTTTCTCCTTTTTGATCTGTAAATCCCATTGATTCACCCCTGCTTTGGATGTTACTTTTCCCAGAATATAAAAACCTTTCCTGTTGGCCTTATGGCCAGAACATTTAGGAACAATAAGCTTAATAACTTTGCTTTATTTATCCTGCTGGTTGTAAAACATCTTATCCTGTCCCTTTGAAAATCAAATAACCTCTCAACTTATCTAAAAATGCAAATGTTAGCTCATCCATTTCCAATCCAAAATGTCTGCCTACACCTTAGCCCTTTCATGATTTAAACCTTGCAGTCTGACTGTCTTCAGTTTAATTAAATTAGTTACACATGCATACACACACAAACATATACACTTCTGTATCCCACTGTAATATTAAGGAAATAAATGATATTTCCTTTACACTTGTGCATTAATGCTGAAGATGTGAGCAGAGTTCTCGATGAGTACTTTGTCTCCGTCTTCACTAAGAAGAGGGATGATGCAACCATTCTAGTTAAAGAGGACGAGTGTGAAATATTAGATACAATAAGCATAGTGAGAGGGAAAGTACCGGAGGGACTGACATCCTTGAAGGTGGATAAGTCACCAGGGCGATGGATTGTATCCTGGGTTGTTAGAGGCAGCCATAGAGGAAATAGTGGATGCTCTGGGGATCATTTTCCAATTCTTACTAGATACAGGTGAGGTCCCAGAGGATTGGAGGTCTGCTAACGTTGTACTGTTATTTAAAAAGGGTGTGAGGGATAGTCCAGAAAATTATAGGCCAGTCAGTCTGACTTCAGTGGTGGACAAATTATTGGAAACAATTCTGAGAGACAGGATAAACTGTCACTTAGAAAAGCACAGATTGATCAGGGACAGTCAGCGTGGTTTTGTTAGGGGAAGATCGTGTCTCACTAACTTAATAGAATTTTTTGAGGAAGTAACAAGGAGGATTGATGAGGGCAGTGCGGTGGATGTTGTCTATGTGGATTTCAGGAAGGCATTTGACAGGGTCCCACATGGCAAACTGGTCAGAAAAGTGAGGTGCCATGGGATACAGGTGGCGAGTTGGATCCAAAATTAGATCAGCGACTGGAAACAAAGGGTAATGGCCGATGGATGTTTTTGCGAGTGGAAAGTGGTTTCCAATGGTGATCCACAGGGCTCAGTGTTGGGGCCTTTGCTGTTTGTTGTATATATTAATGATTTGGACTTAAATGTGGGAGGCATGATTGGGAAATTTGCAGGTGACACAAAAATTGGCTGTATAGTTGATAGTGAAGAGGATAGCTGTTGTCTCCAGAATTATATCAATGGTTTGGTTGAGTGGGTGGGAAAATGGCAAATGGGATTCAACCCAGAGAAGTGTGGGGTAATGTATTTGGGGAGGGCAAACAAAGCAAGGGAATAATCAATAAACGGGAGGATATTGAGAGGGGCTGAGGAAGTGAGAGACCTTGGAGTGCATGTCCAGTGCTCCCTGAAAGTGGCAGGACAGGTGGTAAAGAAAGCATATGGAAGGCTTTCCTTTATTGAACAAGGTATTGAATACAAAAGCAGGGATGTAGTGATGGAACTGTATAAAACACTGGTTAGGCCACAGCGTGAGTTTTGTGTACAGTTCTGGTCACCACATTACAGGATGGACATAATTACTCTGGAGAGAGTACAGAGGAGATTTACAAGAATGTTGCCAGGGCTTGAAAATTGCAGCAGTGAGGAGAGATTGGATAGGCTGGGGTTGTTTTTCTTAGAACAGAGGAGGCTGTGGGGTTACACCTTATTGAGGTGTACAAACTGTGAGGGGGCTAGATAGGGTAGACAGGAAAGACCTGTTTCCCTTAGCTGAGGGGCCAATTATCAGGGGGCACAGATTTAAGGTGATTGGTAGGAGGATTAGAGGGGACATGAGGAAAAACTTTTTCACCCAGAGGGTAGTGGGCGTCTGGAATTCACTGGCTAATGTAGTGGTTGAGGCTGAAGCGTTCAACTCATTTAAACAGTACCTGGATCTGTATTTGAAGTGCTGTAACCTGCAAGGCTACAGACCAGGTGCTGGTAAGTGCACTGTCGGACGGTCAGTGCTGAGGGAGTGCTGCACTGTCGGAGGGTCAGTGCTGAGGGAGTGCTGCACTGTCGGAGGGTCAGTGCTGAGGGAGTGCTGCACTGTCGGAGGGTCAGTGCTGAGGGAGTGCTGCACTGTCGGAGGGTCAGTGCTGAGGGAGTGCTGCACTGTCGGAGGGTCAGTGCTGAGGGAGTGCTGCACTGCCAGAGGGTCAGTGCTGAGGGAGTGCTGCACTGTCGGAGGGTCAGTACTGAGGGAGTGCTGCACTGTCGGAGGGTCAGTACTGAGGGAGTACTGCCCTGATGAAGGTGCCATATTTCAACAGAAATGTTAAACTGAGTCCCTGAATTCCCCCTTGGGTAAAAGATCAAAGAGTTCGCCCAGTTCCCTGTCCAATATTTATCCCTTGACAAACATCATTAAACAGATGAACTGGCCATTTTCCCAGTGCTCTTTGTGGGAGCTTGCTGTGCTTCCAACATGACAATGCAGACTTCCAAATTAGCTGTGAAGTGCTTTTGGTCATGAAAGATGCTATGTATGTGTGAGTCTTTTTACTACAGCACCATTACCATAAGGAATAGTCACTGGTTTTCACAGAGGAACAACTGGAGTTAAACAAAATCCAAGCAGTAAAATTCTTCTTATGAAGAGGTGGAAGGACATTGAGAAAGACCAGGACACTGATCCTAGAGTTAAGTAACGATGCAGTGCAGAAGCAGGCCATTCAGCCCATCATGGCTGCTCTCCCAAATTGCTGTCCCTTCCTGTTTCCCCATAACCCTACAGATGTTTCCCTTTGAATTATTCATCCGATTCTCTTTTGAAAGTTATTATTGAATCGTCTCCCATCATCTTTTCAGGCAGCGTGTTCCAGATCACAACAACTCGCTGTGTTAAATACTCCTCCTAATGTCCCATAATAAAATCAGAAAATACCGGAAATACTCAGCTGGCCTGGCAACATCTGGTTCCCTTCCCAATCACCTTGGATCTGTGTTACGAGCCCAGTAGAAACAGTTTCTCCTTATCCACTCTAGCGAAACCCTTGGTGATTTTCAACACCTCTGTTAAATCTCCCCTTCATCTTCTCTGCTCTAAGGAGAACAATCCCAGTTTCTCCGATCGGATGCGTGTAACTGGACTCTTTCACATGTGCTCCCTATTGATCTCTGCTCGTTGTTTGTTTTAAACTCATGTCTGTAGGGATGAGGGACAGTGTGTCGAGGGCATTCTGGAGATCTTTGACATGCTATTGGCAGCAACCTCAAGGTTCCGAGAGTTAAAGTTGCAGCATGAGGAGTACCTCTGTCTCAAAGCTATGGTTCTGCTCAACTCCAGTGAGTACAAGGAAATATATTTTATAAAAAGCAGCTTTCTCCCACTGAGCTTTACTCTTACTTGGTCAGTGTGAACACAAACCCATCCGGGGACATGAAAGGTGGGCTTTCGAAGTGTGGTCAAATCTTTTCAAGCTGTATGTTTTTTTTTTAAATTAAGACTGTTCGCTTTCAGAGTCTCAGCAAGTGTGGGGGATGTAACATGTGTTCATTTCTCTAACTGAACAAATACCTTGGCAAGACTCCACCAACAGACTTCCATCCCGCACTGGGAAAACAATTCCATTAACTCTTCAGGCTCTCGGAGAGCCTCTGTCACCAGTCTCTCTCTCTCTGGTGCCCTGCTTCACTCCACTTCCCTCTGCCCCCTCGTGCCTCCCTCCACTTCCAGTCCGTCTCTCTCAGCTTCGCTCCGTTACAGTTCGCATCAGCCTCTCATAAGAGAGTTGTGAATGTCAGTGCTCTGCCTGTGCCCTCAGAATCATATTAAAGACCCCACCTGTAACCCTGCACCCCCCCCCCGCCCCCCCAGCCCTGTGCCACGACCCCAACCCTCATAAGAACAAGGCTTTGAAACAGGGCGTTGCTGCTCTGGCCCCCGTTCTGTCCAACTTCCAACATGAGGTGACAGATCGCGCCTGGATCACTGGAAACACAGCTCCAAAAATGACAGGTCAGGCAGCCTTGGAATTCCAGTGGGAAGCCCACCCAAAGTCCCAGGAGAATGGGATAGGCTCAGATCTAAATGTCTCCAAGCAAATGCCTGACCGCACTTCCCTGTAGTTAATGCCTCATCAGGTCTCCCACTATCTCATTTAGCAGGAAATTAGATTTAAATCAAAACTGGCTCTTCCACATAATGTCACGGCCACACCTGGTGATGGATCAGGAGGGCAGAGCGGGAGTCAGAGATAGAGTGGGTAGAGAGGGACTCTTGTCTGGCTAATAGAGGAGAGTGCAGGGGAAAGAAGGTGACAGAGAGAAGGGGGGAAGGGGAGAAAGGGGAGAGGGGAGGGGTAGAAGGGAAGAGGGAGAAAGGACAGGGGGAGGGGAGAAGGGGAGAGAAGATGGGGAGGGGAGAAAGGATGGAAGAAGAAAGGAGGGACAAGAGGGGGCAATTGGAAGACGGGAGGAGGAGAGTAGATCGGGGAAGACTGAGAGCAGGGCTGGGACAGCGCCAATGTGGTGATTCCATAATGGAAAGATTATTGCATGTGGTGAAGTAGATTGTCTGGAGGGAATTATATTCTAATTATGTCTAGTAAACCCTCTCTGAACTACGTCCAACACATTAACATCCTTCCTTAAATAAGGAAACCAGTACTGTACACAGTACCCCAGATGTGTCTCGGCAGGTCCCTGTATAACTGAGGCATAACCTGCCTACTTTTGTAATCAATTCCTCTCATAATAAACAATAATATTCTATTAGCTTTCCTAATTACCTGCTGTACCTGCACACTAGCCTTTTGTGATTCATGCACTAGGACACCCAGATCCCTCTCAATCTCAGAGCTCTGCAATCTCTCACCACTTAGATAATATTCTTACATTTCATTCTTTCTGCCAAAATGGACAATTTCACATTTTTCCACATTGATACTCCATTTGCCAGATCTTTGCCCACTCACTTCACCTCTCTATATCCCTTTGCAGCCTCCGTACCTCCTCTTCACAATTACTTTCATCCCTATCTTTGTGTCATCATCAGAGTTAGCAACTGTTCCTTCGATCCCTTCATCTAAGTGATTTATATAAATTGTAAAATATCGAGACCCCAACACTGATCCCTGTGGCTCACCACTCGTTACAACGAGAAAAAAACCCATTTATGCCAACTCTCTGCTTCCTGTTATTAGCTAGCCAATCTTCTAGAACGATAGAAAAGTTACAGCACAGAAAGAGGCCATTCAACCCATCATGTCTGCAGCAGCCAAAAAATTTTTTAAAAGCCACCCAATTCTAATCCCACTTTCTAGTACCTGGTCCATGGCCTTGCAGATCCAGGTGCCTGACCAACCACCAGACCAGACAGCGAGTTCCAAACACCCACCACTCTGAGTGAAAAAGTTTTTTCTCATGTCCTCTCTAATCCTTCTACCAATCACCTTAAATCTGTGCCACCTGCTAATTGCCCCCTCAGCCAGGGGAAACAAGTCTTTCCTGTCTACTCTACCTAGGCCCCTCATACACTCAATTAAGTCACCTCTCAGCTTCTATCCATTCCAATATGTTACCCCCTATACCATGAGCTTTTATTTTCCACAATAACTTTTGATGTGGCACTTTATCAAATGCCTTCTGGAAATCTAAGTACAGTGCATCCACCGGTTCCCCTTTATCCACAGCACATGGTACTTCCTAAAGAACTCCAATAAGTTGATTAAACATGATTTCCCTTTCACAAAACCATGTTGACTCTGCCTGATTACCTTGAACTTATCCAAATGCCCTGCTGTAACTTCTTTAATAACAGTTTCTAACATTTTGCCTATGACAGATGTTAAGCTAACTGGCCTGTAGCTTCCCACTTTCTGTCTTGCTCCCTTTTTGAATAAAGGAGCTACATTCGCTATCTTCCAATCTAATGGGGCCTTCCCTGAATCTAGGGCGTTTTGGAAAATTAAAACCAATGCATCGACTATCGCACCAGACACTTTTTTTAAGACTCTAGGATGAAGCTCACCAGGGCCCAGGTTCTGTCAGCCACAGCTCCAACAATTTGCTCAGTGCCACTTCCCCGGTGATGGTAATTTTCTTGAGTTCCTCCCTCCCTTCCATTTCCTAATTTACAGCTATTTTTGGGATGTTACTTGTATCCGCTATAGTGAAGACCGATGCAAAATACCTGTTCAATTCATCTGCCATCTCCTTATTTTCCATTAATATTTCCCCGGACTCACTTTCTATAGGACCAATGCTCACTTTGTTAACTCCTCTCTTTTTTAAATACCTATAGAAACTCTCACCATCTGTCTTCATATTTCTAGCTAGCTTTCTCTTGAACTCTAATTTTCTCTTCCTTATCAATCTTTTGGTCATTCTTTGCTGCTTTTTATATTCTGTCCAATTTTCTGAACTGCCAACAATCTTTGTGTAATTATATGCTTTATCTTTAAGTTTGATACCATCTTTAATTTTTTTAGTTAACCATGGACAGTAGCTCCTCCCCTTGGGATTGTTATTTCTCATTGGAATGTATATATTCTATATATTATTAAATGTTTGCCACTGTACCTCTATTGACCTATCCCTTAACCTAACTTGCCAGTTCACTTTAGCTAGCTCTGCTTTCATGCCTTTATAATTGCCTTTATTTAAGTTTAAAATATTAGTGTTAGACCCACTCTTCTCTCCACCAAACTGAATATAAAATTCAATCACATTATGATTGCTGCTACCTAGGGACGCCTTCACTATGAGATCATTAATCAAACCTATCTCGCTGCACAATTTCAGGTCAAGTATAGCCCACTCTCTGGTTGGCTCCAGAATGTGCTGTTCTGAGAAATTATCCTGAAGACATCCTACCATGTGGTCACTGTTATGGGGTCTGTGGCCCACTCCCCCAAGTAACTGTTTGCCTTTATCATTTCTCATCTCTAACCAAACCACTTCTACATCCTAGTTTCCTGAACTGAGGTCATCCCTTTCTATTGTGCTAGTGCCATCATTAATGAACAGGCCACCCCACCACCTTTTCCTAGCTTCCTGTCCTTCCTGAATATTATGCACCCTTCAACATTCAGGTCCCAATCTATGTCATCCTGCAGCTATGTCTCTGTAATGGCTGTCAATCGTACTTATTTATTTCTATTTGCACTATCAGTTCATCTGTTTTGTTTTGAATGCTACGTATATTCAGATACAGAGCATATAGTTTTGTCCTTTTACTATTTTTGAACCTTTAGCCTTATCTGATGATTTAGTCTTAGATTTGTACTCCCTGTCCCTTCCTGTTATGGTCTGAGTACCATTTCCCACATTAATAACTGTCTTTCTTGCCTTGTCTCTACTCTGATTTACCACATCTTGCAAAATTTGATCCCTCGTCCCCACTATTTAGTTTAAAACCTTCCCTATTTCCCTAGTTATGTGGTTTGCTATAACACTGGTCCCGCCATGGTTCAGGTGTAATCCTGATGGTGCAGCCCCCATTTCCCTGGCACTGGTGCCAGTGTCACAGAAGCCTGAACCTACTTCTCCCACATCAGTCTTTGAGCCACGTATTCATCTCTCTAATTTGATGTACCCTATGCCAATTTGCACCTGGCTCAGGTAATAATCCAGAGATTATAACCTTTAAGATTCTGCTGTTTAATTTAGTGCCTGGCTCCTCATATACTCTCTGCAGAACCTCTTTCCTAGTTCTACCTAATACCGTTGGCACCTACATGATGATTGCATCTCCCCCAATCCCGCTGCAAGTTTCTCTCCAGCCCAGAGCAGATGTCCCGAACCCTGGCACCAGACAGGCAACACAGCCGCCTGGACTCCACTGTCACTCTGAACTTTTACTGAACTGAATAACACATCACTCTTTGAGGCATCAATGTCCAGACATTTTTTAGAACAGTAACCGTGCGTCTGATACCCATTGCTGCTATACTCGATAACACAGATTGCCGATTTATACACTCGCCCACCCCCCCCTCCCCATTATCCCCATCTGATAAAGTGCCACCTTGGTCAGCTTTCCAATTTTGCCCCAGGTTTTATGCTGTTCACGACTTGAAGGAGCATTGCCCACACAAAGCTTCTTGGCTGGCCTGAAATGCAATTGGTGGATTCTCATAATCCTGGCATTTTCCTGACCCCCCTTGATTCCTGCATCCCTTCCCTTTCACTCTCAAATTTGCAAACACTCCGAGGATTTTGATGTGGCTTTGCTGGCATCAGATGTGGTCTCGCGAAAATCCAGCATTAAGTTGGAGCGGCTTCCCACTGGAGGGAGCTGTTGTCTTAAATGGAGAGAGATGCATTCTTGGTTGAATATATAGCTTTGCGATTGCAAGAGATGAGGTTACAATTGGTGCAGAAATGTACTGGATTTGCAAAAAAGCTTCCACAAGTAAAGCACCCAGGACTGAACGGAAGTCATCCATAGTATGTGCTCCGGCTGAAACTGGAGTGCAGTCAATACAGTTTTAAATGTGTGTTGGAATGTCAGTCCTGTCCAGGCACACGCTGTTGCAGTTAGAGATAGAAAGACCTGCATTTACATAGCACCTGTCAATGCCCCAGATCATCCACAACTTTAGAACCAGTGCAGTATACTTGGAGCATAGTCACTGTTGCAATATAGGAAATGCAGCGGCCAAATTTTGCACAGCAAGATCCCACATACTGCAATGTGATAATGAGTAGATGATCTGTTTGAGGTCTGTCATCATTTCCACAACCTTGAAGCCACATCAAGCTTGCTGTGTTATTGAAGAGTTCACAAAGCTGCTCATTCTAAACATATGGAACCAGAAATGAGCAGTTAGCCTTTAAATCACTTTCATACCACAGCCCCATGTACACTCTCCCCTATCACTGACTCTACCCACCCATTTCATCCCCTCCCACATCCCCATGTATACTCTCCCCTATCACTGACTCTACCCACCCATTTAATCCCCTCCCACATCCCCATGTACACTCTCCCCCTATCACTGACTCTACCCACCCATTTCAACCCCTCCCACAGCCCCATGTACACTCCACCCTATCACTGACTCTACCCACCCATTTAATCCCCTCCCACATCCCCATGTACACTCTCCCCTATCACTGACTCTACCCACCCATTTAATCCCCCTCCCAACCCCCATGTACACTCTCCCCTATCACTGACTCTACCCACCCATTTAATCCCCTCCCACAGCCCCATGTACACTCTCCCCTATCACTCACTCTACCCACCCATTCACTCCCCTCCCACAGCCCCATGTACACTCTCCCCTATCACTGACTCTACCCACCTATTTAATCCCCTCTCACAGCCCCATGTACACTCTCCCCCTATCATTGACTCTACCCACCCATTCAATCCCCTTGCACAGCCCCATGTACACTCTCTCTATCACTGACTCTACCCACCCATTTAATCCCCTTGCACAGCCCCATGTACACTCTCCCCTATCACTGACTCTACCCACCCATTTAATCCCCTCCCACAGCCCCATGTACACTCTCCCCTATCACTAACTCTACCCACCCATTTAATCCCCTTCCACAGCCCCATGTACACTCTCCCCTATCACTGACAATACCCACCCATTTAATCCCCTCCCACATCCCCATGTACACTCTCCCCTATCACTGACTCTACCCACCCATTTAATCCCATTCCACAGTCCCATGTACACTCTCCCCCTATCACTGACTCTACCCACCCATTCACTCCCCTCCCACATCCCCATGTACACTCTCCCCTATCACTGACTCTACCCACCCATTTAATCCCCTCCCACAGCCCCATGTACACTCTCCCCTATCACTGACTCTACTCCCCTATTTAATCCCCTTGCACAGCTCCATGTTCATTCTCCCCTATCACTGACTCTACCCACCCATTTAATCCCCTCCCACATCCCCATGTACACTCTCCCCCTATCACTGACTCTACCCACCCATTTAATCCCCTCCCACATCCCCATGTACACTCTCCCCTATCACTGACTCTACCCACCCATTTAATCCCCTTCCACAGCCCCATGTACACTCCCCTATCACTGACAATACCCACCCATTTAATCTCCTCCCACATCCCCATGTACACTCTCCCCTATCACTGACTCTACCCACCCATTCACTCCCCTCCTACAGCCCTGACTGTACTTCAATCCCAATCTTCTGCCTAAACAGTTTTTCCATGGAGCAAGCCTTCGGTTTAGAGTTAGCATTGTGAACTTGAGAGTTGGACAGGGCAGCTTTTGAACTCCTCTCCATCCAGTCCCATCTCTAGCTCTGAATTCTGGTTTGAAATCCATTGGAATACTTGATCCCATTGGGTGTGAGGTCCTGTCCCCTCCGGTGGATTTTGGGAGCACAGAAAAGCTTTACTTCCTATTGGACTAACAATTGGAGGGATAAAGATAGTTCAGGAATTGTCACCTTGTTGGCTGTCAGACTGTGGGTCAGACTGTGAACACACTTGCTCCTTCACATTGTTCAGCTAGGGAATATGAAGATTCGAAAACATTAAGTGTTTGGAAAAAATGCCAAAGAAAAATATTGGACATGCTGGAAAACTGAAATTTAAATGAAAAATGTTAGAAATATTCAGCAGGTTTGTGCATAGCCTGGTAGTGTCTGTAGAGGGAGAAACAGCTAACAGTCCAGATCTTCTGCCTCGATGGTGGTAAATGCTCTGATTACTGCCTCTGAGGTGGCACAACAGAATTGCAAGTCCTGGGGAGCTGAGTTATGCTGAAACCCCTAATTTCAGGTTCATTAGAAATGGGCCTGGGGGAGCCCATGTTGATAATCCCCCTGGGACCTGTCAGAGTGTAAACTTGGTCTGTTTGCCCAGGACTGGCCTTGTATTTATGCCAATTTATTTAGGGACTGCTCCCAGCATGTGTAACGACCAGCTCAGGAACTTCCACACACCCACCAGCTCCGCTACCCTAGCACTGCTCCTCCCCTGTCCCCCTGGAACACCACCCCCCCTCTGCCTGGCACCCCTGACTCTGCTCCCTGCCCCACCCCTCACTGAACCCCCCTAGCACCCCCCTGCCTCTCCGACAACCACCTGGACACCACCAGCGCCAATCCCACCCTTCCCCCATCCCTGACACCCCTGTCTCTGCTCACCATCCCTTCTTCCCGGCTCTGCCCCCACAATCCCTTCCCATAGGAACAAAGGATTTAAGAGCAGGGGGAGGCCATTCAGCCCTTCAAGCTTGCTTCGCCATTTGACAAGATCATGGCTGATTTAGTTGTGGCCTCAGCTGCACTTCCCTGTCCGAGCCCTCCACCCACCACAATAACCCTTGACTCCCCACCCCCAGACATCAGCAGGCTGAGGAACTGGGGGCCCAGTGGGGGGGAGGAGGGGGGGGTGGGCAGAGAGAGAGAGAGAGAGAGAGAGGAGGAGGAGTAGGGAGAGGGGTTAAGTTGAATGAAGGAACCTTTGTAAACACCTGTAAACCCAATAACCCTACAGCACCTACAGAATGCTGGAACACTGCTGCGCTTTGAGGAGCATTCCTTCTTCCAATGACCTTAAAGAGGGTTAGCTTTGCCACATCTGCACCCCCCCCCCCACCTCCCCACCCATCCCGGTGTTCCCCAAACAGTCGCTCTGTGTTGCACCAGGAGGGGGGATCCCAGCTGCTGCAACTCCAATGGGTAAAGGTAGACTTTCAAATGCAGCCTCCTCTTCGTCACTGGTCAGAAGATCCGGGCCAATCAGGCTGGAGACCCTTCACCAGAACCACGTTCGGACCTCCCCCTGGTTTATGTGGAAGAGCTGACACCTGGAACCTTGTATGGCAGCTACACATGAATAACTAAACTTCTGAACAGTCTGAACAGCTCAGCTCATCAACGCATGGAGATTACTAGTCACGTAATTACTAGTTACTTGAAAACAAAGTATAACTTTGTATAAAATCAGATTTGTCTTAAAACTAGTCGATTTTTTGTGGTATAGATGCAGAATTCCAGCCTATGGCTGTTCACTTGTCTGTCTCCAGCTGCAATCTCTGTTACTCCTTTCCTTCTTCACTCTCAATCCCCTCCTCTTTTTATTCATGTGAGTGTCATTGGGTAAGGCCGGCATTCAATACCCATCCCTAACTGCCCTTGAGAAAGTGAATACCACTGAGTGGTTTATTAGGCTGTGGGTCTGGAATCAGGCCAGGTAAGAAAGGCAGATTTCCTTCCTGGGATAGTGAGCCAGGTGGGTTTTTAAGACAATCTGATAATTTCATAGTCATCGTTACTGAGGCTAGCTTTTATTCCAGATTTATTGGATTTAAATTTCGTAGTTGCTGTGGATTTGAACTTGCATGCCCTCAGACCATGAGCCCAGACCTCTGGATCCCTAACCACTGTGTTATCATAACCTCCTGGATTGTAATTGCTTCCAAATTCATTTCTAAATATATTATCTCCCTTTCCTCATTTGTCTCCAATTTCTATATCAATTTAAAAATGCATTACTTTCAAGTCATTGTCAGATATTAATTTACAAGTTTACCATTTTTACTGCAGCTCGTTCTTCATTAATTAATAAAATCATTACTCTCTGTACTTTAGTAATTTAAACTGTTTTTGCTGGCCAATTCCCCTGTTGATACATAGAATTATTACCGTAGATGTCAGTGTATAAGTCCACCTTTCAAGCCTCAGAAAAATCCCCCCAGAACCAGGAGGTCAACTTATATGCTGAATGCCAATTATTTTTGTTCCTGATTATTGCTTCTTTAAGTGTCTCCATCACCGATGTTGGATTAACTGCTCTCTAGTTGTTGGGTTTATTCCTCTCCCCTTTTTTAAACAGGGGGTAACATTGACAATTCCCCAGTCCTCAGGCAGCATTGTCCATATCTAAGGAGGATTGGAACATTGTGGTCAGTGCCTCCCCAATTTCCAGACTCACTTCCCTCGGTAACCGAGGATATGACCCATCCTTTCTCTATCTCTCCCCCTTCACTGCTACATTGGCAGCATTCTCTTCCCTAGTGAAGTCAAATGCAAAGTTTTCATTTAGTACCTCGCCCATGTCCTCTGATCTCCTTTATTGGTCCCTACTCCTCAGGACCTCCTCCCATGCCCTCAACCCCCAATCCTCTGACTCTCCTTTTATTTGAATTCCTTTTTGAAGTTAGCAGCTAATCTATTCTCTCACTTTGTCCCTTTCGTTTCCCTTGTTACGTCAGGATGAGGTCAAGTGTGTTTTTCCCTCTTGTTGGTTCCCTCACCATCTGCCGCAGACCCAGTTTAGCAGCGATGTCCTTTAGGACTCGACCAGCTCGGTCAGTAGTGGTGTTACTGAGCCCCTCTGGGAGATGGACATTGAAGCCCCTCCCCCACACACAGAGTACATTCAATCTAATCCATTTCACTTTATTGTTATCCAAACGGAAATTGTTTTGGGTACATTTCTTGTTCGCAAAAGTAACTATTTATAAATGAATAATAATAAAAGAAAAAAAATTACCATATCACAAAGATCTGAACTATAATTAAATAGGTATTAAAAACTATTCCAATGCATTGAAATAATCAGTCAGTAAGCCCCACCCTGAGTGCATATTCTCATTCATACATCAAACTCCTGTTAAAGGAATACAAACAAGTTCAGGAACTGATTTGTCCTGCATCTGAGCGATTGTAGCCTTTTCCCTGAATGCATCCAACAGGGACAGCAAGACAGAGAGTGATTCTCATTGCTCATGACACTCTTTACCTTCGTCAGAATTCTTCAAGAGCCAACCCAGTGCCCTTACCACCCTCAGTACTTCCTTCAAGTGGTGTTCAATAAGGAGGAGGAGTATCGATTCGTCAGTTGAGAGAGGGAGGTACATGATAATCAGCAGGAGGTTTCCTTGCCCATGTTTAACCTGATGCCATAAGATTTCATAGACTGAATGTTGAGGACTCCCAGGGACAATACCCCTCCGGACTGTATACCACTGTGCCAGGCCATCTCTGGTGCATCTGTCCTGCCAGTGGGATAGGACATACCCAGGGGTGATGATGGTGGTGTCTGGCACACGATTCCATGAGTATGACTATATCAGGCTATGATTAGTCTGTGGGACAGCTCTATCAATAAGACATAACTTTCCAGATATTAGTGGAGAGGACATTGCAGGGTCAGGTGTGCTTTTGTCATGCCCGAATCTGGTACCTAGTCAATGCCTGTTGCCCTGTCCAATTTCATTCTCATTATGGTTTCCTTGGTGGTTTGGCACAACTGAGTGGTTTGATAAACCATTTCTGAGGAAAGTTGCTGGATATAGTTCTGGGGAACTAGAAGTGGGGCAGGGAGAGTATGTTTCACTGGGAGAGTATTTGGGTAACAGTGATCATAAAAGAGAACAGTTATGAAAAAGGAGAAAGAAGAATTGAATGTGAAAGCACTGCACCGGCGGAGGGTTAATATCAGTGAATGAAAAAGTGACCTGGCCAGGTGGGTTGGAATCAAAGATTGGCAGGTGAAAAGGAAATTAACCAAAGGGAGGCCTTTAAAGAGGAGACAGTTCAGGCACAGAGTAAACACTTTCCCATGAGGGGAAAAGAAGGATGTCCAAAGCTAAAGCTCCCTGGATGACCAAAGGCTTAGAGCTAGAGTTTCCACTTTGGGCACAGTCAGAAATTTTGGTGCAAATTGAGCCCATTTTGAAAAGTACTTCTCTCCATGACATTTCCACTCAAACCTATTTTCACAAACTCTGAATGCAAAACCTGGCATGAACCAGTACAACTGAGGAGGGTTTTAAGATGTTGTTTGAAATGAAAAAAAAAGTTAAAAAATATTCCTTGATTTAAATGTGACTTGGTGCAATTGGATTAATATGGCTAAACATTAATCCGTCACAAAAAATAAGAAATAGCCGCTTGGTAGGACAGAACTTGGGAATTGCTGAAAGAGACATCCTGTCAAAGTTTTTCATCTTGCACTCATCAGGTCAGACACAAGAATGCCAAACTTCAAAGAGAAACATTTATACTGCATGAATAAAAGTGTTGATCGGTTGACAAGTTGGCTCAGTCATTGTGGAGATGAAGTCCCACCTTCACATTGAGGATACCCTCCATCGTGTTGTGTGGCACTACCACCGTGCTAAATGGGATAGATTTCAAACAGATCTAGCAACTCAAGACTGGGCATCCATGTGGCGCTGTGGGCCACCAGCAGCAGCAGAATTGTCCTCGAACACAATCTGTAACCTCATGGCCCAGCATATCCCCCACTCTACCATTACCATCAAGCCAAGGGATTTTTAAAAAAATTAATTTTCAGGATGTGGGCATCACTAGCTAGGCCAGCATTTATTGCCCATCCCTAATTGCCCTTGATCAATCCTGTTTCAATGAAGAGTGCAGGAGGGCATGTCAGGAGCAGCACCAGGCATACCTAAAAAAGAGATGTCAACCTGGTGAAGCTGCAACACAGGACTACTTGTGTGCCAAACAGCATAAGCAGCAAGTGATAGACAGAGCTAAGCGATCCCACAACCAACGGATCAGATCTAGGCTCTGCAGTCCTGCCACATCCAGTTGTGAATGGTGGTGGACAATTAAACAACTCACTGGAGGAGGAGGTTCCACAAATATTCCCATTCTCAATGATGGAGGAACCCAACACATCAGTGCAAAAGATAAGGCTGAAGCATTCGCAACAATCTTCTGCCAGAAGTGCCGAGTGGATGATCCATCTCGGCCTCCTCCGGAGGTCCCCAGCATCACAGATGCCAATATTCAGCCAATTCAATTCACTCCACCTGATGTCAAGAAACAGCTGAAGGCACTGGATATTGCAAAGGCTGTGGGACCTGACAATATTCCAGCAATAGTACTGATGACTTGTGCTCCAGAACTTGATGCATTTGACCGAGTGTGGTATCAAGGAGCCCTAGCAAAACTGGAGTCAATGGGAATCAGGGGGAAAATTCTCCGCTGGTTGGAGTCATACCCAGCACAAAGGAAGATGGTTGTGGTTGTTGGAGGTCAGTCATCTCAGCTCCAGGACATCACTGCAGGAGTTCCTCAGGGTAGTGTCCTCGGCCCAACCACCTTCAGCTGCTTCATCAATGACCTTCCTTCCATCATAAGGTCAGAAGTGGAGATGTTCGCTGATGATTGCACAATGTTCAGCACCATTCACAACTCCTCAGATACTGAAGCAGCCCATGTCCATATGCAGCAAGACCTGGCTTGTGCTAGCAAGTGGTAAGTAACATTCATGCCAAACAAGTGCCAGGCAATGACCATCTCCAACAAGAGAATCTAATCATTGCCCCTTGACACTCAGTGGCATTATCATCACTGAATCCCCACTATCAACATCCTGGGGGTTACCATTGACCAGAAACTGAACTGGACTAGCCATATAAATACTGTGGCTACAAGAGCAGGTCAGAGGCTAGGAATCCTGTGGAGAGTAACTCACCTCCTGACTCCCCAAAGCCTGTCCACCGTCTACAAGGCACAAGTCAGGAGTGTGATGGAATACTCCCCACTTGCCTGGATGAGTACAGCTCCCACAACACTCAAGAAGCTTGACACCATCCAGGACAAAGCAGCCAATTTGATTGGCACCCCATCTACAAACATTCACTGCCTCTTCAACCGACGCACAGTAGCAGCAGTGTGTACCATCAAGTGCACTGCAGGAATTCACCAAGACTCCTTAGACAGCACTTTCCAAACCCATGACCACTACCATCTAGAAGGTCAAGGGCAGCAGATAGATGGGAACACCACCACCTGGAAGTTCCCCTCCAAGTCACTCACCATCCTGACTTGGAAATATATCACTGTTCCTTCACTGTCGCTGGGTCAAAATCCTGGAACTCCTTTCCTAACAGCACTGTGGGTGTACCTACACCACATGGGCTGCAGCGGTTCAAGAAGGCAGCTCACCCACCACCTTTTCAAGGGGCAATTAGAGATGGGTAGCAGATGGGTAATAAACGCTGGCCCAGCCAGAGATGGCCACATCTCATAGAGTAAAAATAGCATTTCTTCCTTCTGATTTAGGCTGGAAACACACCGACAAAGAAAGTACTGTGTATATTTCAGGAATTATTTGCCCTTTTCAGTGTTACTATCCCAATCTGTCAAAAGATAATTGGTCCCTATTAGCGTACACAGAATGTGGTGATGGTGTTTTATCTCCTGGTCAAACCCTGTCCCCTTTGCTCTGGGATCCCTCTGCTCCCCACTACTGAGCAGAATGATCTTCAGAATTACTTGACTGGAAGGGAGAGAGAGATAGAAACAGGCAGAGAGGGAGAAAAACAAGGCAGACCGAGAGGGTGAGAGATAGAGAAGGAGGGTGAGAGAGGGAGACAGAGACAGAAACAGAGAGGGTGAGAGAGAGCCACAACCTCAGCGGCTGATAACTGATGGAGTTGCTTCACATTATCACTACTGGCATTTGTAAGCATATGGTCCCCCGACATCCAGCTTTTGATAGTGTCGTCTGTGGCTCAGTGGGTAGTGTTTTAGTCGCTGAGTCGATCGGTTGTTAGTTCAAGTCCCACTCCAGCAACTTCAGCCTAAAAAACCCCAGGCTGATTCTCCCGGTGCAGTCCTGAGGGAGTGCTGAACTGCCAGAGATGTTTCGAATGAGACGTTAAACTGAAGGTGTTGCCTGCCCTCTCGGATGGATGTAAAAGATCCCATGAAGAAGAACAAGGGAGCTCTCCCTGGTGTCCCTGCCCAAAATTTATCCCTGAACCAACATCACAAAAAACAGATGATCTGGTTCTGATCACATTGTTTGTGGGATCTTGCTGTGTGTACACTGGCTGCAGCGTTTCCTACGTTACAACTGTGACTGCACTTCATTGCTGTAGAGTGCTCTGAGACATCTAGTGATGATGAAAGGCGCTATATAAATGCAAGGGTTTCTGTTTCTCTTTTCTGTACTTCATCCTCTTGCTGGGAGGCAGAGCAGGCTTTAATGGGAGACACTACACTGAGCCATAGATTAAAAATATTCTCAGGAAAGCCACATACTGAACCCTGTGGAATAACCTGATGGAGCAGGGAACAACATAGTTCCCACTTTCTGAGATGAGTCCAGTTTTCCATGCTGAAACCAATTATCTCTCTCAGTTCACGAGGTGTTACAAAGTGCTGTAGCCAGCAACAATCCCCGCTCCATTTTCCCATCTGCACTTTGGGCTAAAACCAGCAACAGTTTAAATTTCAGGTCGTTAACATTTTATAGGGAGCTGGCTTGAGTTTTGAGCGACTCCATCTACAAGGGATCTCAGAGTCAGCAGGTTAAGCAGCCAGATTCCCTCCCCAGGTTGTAGATCACACAATGATCTCTAGCAGCGAAAATAAAGAGAAACGTTCATTTCTATAACTTCAGCCACCACCTCAGGACATCCCAATGTGCTTAACAGCCAACAAAGTACTTTTGAATTGTAGTCACTTGTAATGTGGAAACCACATCAGCCAGTTTGCACACAGCAAGATCCCATCAATAGAATGTGATCATGGCCAGGTCTTTTGTTTTTAAAGTGATGTTTATTGAGCGATGATTTTTGGCCAGGACACTTTAGAGAACTTCCCTGCTTTTTGAGTAGTCACCATGGAATCTTTTACATCCATCAAGGGGGCAGATGGGGCCGGGCCTTTACCTTTCACCTGAAAGATGTGCAGCACGTCTACAGCAGTGCAGCACTCCCTCAGTACTGACCCTCTGACAGTGCAGCACTCCCTCAGTACTGACCCTCTGACAGTGCAGCACTCCCTCAGTACTGACCCTCTGACAGTGCAGCACTCCCTCAGTACTGACCCTCTGACAGTGCAGCACTCCCTCAGTACTGACCCTCTGACAGTGCCGCACTCCCTCAGTACTGACCCTCTGACAGTGCAGCACTCCCTCAGTACTGACCCTCTGACAGTGCAGCACTCCCTTAGTACTGACCCTCTGACAGTGCAGCACTCCCTCAGTACTGACCCTCTGACAGTGCAGCACTCCCTCAGCACTGACACTCCAACTGTGCAGCACTCCCTCAGTACTGACACTCCAACTGTGCAGCACTCCATCTGTACTGACCCTCCAACTGTACAGCACTCCCTCGGTACTGACCCTCCAACTGTGCAGCACGTCCTCATACTGTCCCTCCGACAGTGCAGCTCTTGCTCAGTATTGACCCTCTGACAATGCAACACTCCCTCAATACTGTCCCTCTGATAGTGCAGCACTCCCTCAGTACTGACCCTCCGACAGTGCGGCACTCC